>NC_044039.1:113995919-114188419 GCF_901765095.1 Microcaecilia unicolor | reverse complement strand
CCACCCTGCTTGTCTTCATGGCCTATTGTTGTCCTGTTGCTGTAATACAGTACTGCTGGGATCATAATAGCTGACTGGCTCTGGTACTAAATGGAATTCCTGAAACTTCTTGTTTATCTTGACCAGGCCACAAATTCTATGGAGCAGGGACTTTCTTTTCTATGCGTCTGTACAGCACTGTGTACAATTTGTCAGGGCTGATCTTAGGGGTATTTGGGGTCCAATAAGAAGCAGGTGCAGTGTAGCCCCACTATACAGATCTGGATGGCTCTGCCTTAAGAACACCCTGCATCTTGTAGCACTATATAAATATTAATTGTAGTAGTGTCATGAGAAAAGATTCAATCTTCATGGATTTCATGAGCTATGATGTTGAGAGCCACTTATTAGCTGGGGTGGAGGGGGCAGGGGGGTGTGATAGAGCTGGGAAGGGTAAAAGTACCTGTTCACGCAATCTTGCTGTTGACACCAAATGATTAAGCAGAGGGGGCACAAAGAATACAGCCTCTGTTCATTGATGTTCAGAAGAAGAAAGAGGATGGAAAATAAATGTAATGCTAAGATAGTGTGAAGTCTGTTGGAATGTAATTGTATTTTGCATGCATTGCCTGTCACCTATTATTTCTCTGTGATTACTCTGTGACCTCTGATGTGAATTACTTAGAGAGGTCACACAGCTATGCAACTTCCTGTGGGGGTTAGACACAGCACATGCAGCACATGGAGCACATGGAGCTCATGATCTCTCCTAACCTGAGAGGATCTATGGTGGTGTGAGCATCCATTACCATCTAAGCACATGGAAGGAGCTGATAATACAAATGTATAGTAATATGTATATATAAGCCTGTCTGATTATAATCTAACTGCAAACTGTGAGTAAACAGATGTTTTGTTACTTCAACTTTAAAGTGACTCAGCAGTGAATTATTCAGGGGTGAATGAGAGAGAGATGAAGAAAGAAATTAACATTTCTAAAGCTGAAGCTGTGTGTACTAAAATCTGCTAATTATTTACTACAAATAATCCAACAAAAGGGTTATGGGCCCAGAGTCCAGGAATTGAAAAAGAAGAGAAATATTACCAGGCAGAAAAAAGGCCACATTTTTCTCTTAAGTTTTAAAGGAAAGATTCAGTCTGTCTCTCTCTCCCCCCACACAGCAGACAGAAGGCTAAGAAAATGGCTGAGGGAAGAAATTCACCATTGTTCTATTCTCTCAAGGTGCCTAAATTAACTGAGTTTAATTATCGGCAGTGGGAACTAAGATTCATATGTCTCCTTCGAGCAAAAAGATTAAATATATGCTTAGACCAAGACAGAACAGCTGAAAATATGGCTGAATGGGACAATGCAAACTATTATGTGAAGTGCATGTTTTTGGAAGCTCTCTCAGAGAAACAAGCCATATTAGTGGAGGGAAAAGATACACCAAAGGACATTTTATATAAACTGAGAACTATGTATGCAACTACATATGCAAAGCAGCAACCAATTTGGTTGGCAGAGTTGAATGAAACCAAATTAAGGGATAAAAGTAAATGTAATGATCACATTATGCATCTTATGTCTTCATTTCAAAAGCTAGAACTTTCTGGAATTCCCATGTGTGATGCATTGAAAAGAGCATTTCTTTTTACCTCACTATCAAAGAAGTTTGATGTTTTTAGGTCTGTAAATGAGGCCATTGAAGGGCAATCTTTTGAACAGACAACATCAAAACTAAGGCAGGAATGCATAATAAATGATTCTGAGGAGATGTGTTCTCAAAGCAAGTCAGAGAGAAATGAAACAAATTTCTTGGCAAAGAACAGAGGAAGGCGGAGCTATGGGAAAACTCCACCCAAGGGCAAGCTGATTTGCTACTCATGTGGAAAGGAGGGACATGTATCTAAATGGTGTAAGGAAACACAAAACACTCCCTCTAGCTCACCTAAGCCAATGGAACTAAAGAATTTTCAAACCAGGAAATGTATGAAGGACAAAGATAAACACAAGGGCTTTCTAATGGCAGAAAAATCTTTGACTATGGTAAATAATAATTCAAATGAAAGTACTTGGATTTTGGATTCAGGGAGCACATGCCATTTAACCAATTGTAAAGATTTCTTTCAGGAAATGTGTCCAGAAGAAGGAATTCTTAAAACTGCAAACGCAGGGACTGCTAAGATCCAAGCAAAAGGTATTGGATTCTTAAAATGCAAAGTGTCTAATGAAGTTAAAGAAATTCCTGTAAGTGATGTCTTGTATATTCCCCAAGCAGTTTGCAATATGCTTAGTGTATCTACATTAGATAAGAAGGGATTTGCGATTCATTTTGAAAACAGTAAGTGCACAATCTCTAAAAATGATGAAGTGTATGCTGAAGCTTTTATGCATAATGATGTTTATAAACTGAGCATTTCAGGTGAAGCCTCACATATGGCGCAAGTAAGGAAGAATGATGGTAAATGTAGTCTGGAAATCTGGCATCGCCGCCTGGGACATCGTGATTTTAAGGTGATCCAGGATCTTCACAGTGGGCAACTAGCCACAGGCATTCAGATAAGTGCAGATGCTGGTAATATGGAGAAATGCATAGACTGTGTTACTCAAAAAGGTGTGAGACCCTCATTTCCTGCATACACAGGAAATAGGAGTAATAAAGTGCTGGACTTAATACACAGTGACTTATGTGGACCGTTTAATATCCCATCATTGGGAAATAACAGATTTGTGCTAATATTCTTGGATGATTTCTCTAGATACTGTGTGGTCTATTTGCTGAAAGAGAAAAGTCAAGTCACAGACATGCTGAAGAAATACGTAGCCATGGTGAGCAATAAATTTGAAAGAAAACCAAAGGTTCTTCAGACCGACAATGGTGGTGAGTTCACTTCACAAAGCATGCGCACATTTCTAGAACAAGAAGGCATTCAGCATATCACAACAGTAGCTTATACACCAGAGCAAAATTCTGTTGCAGAGAGAAAATTTAGGTCACTTGTGGAAATGACCAGATGTATGCTGTCAGATAGCAATCTCCCTAAAAGACTATGGGGGGAAGCCATTCTCACAGCAGTGTACCTACAAAACAGAATGCCAACTAAAGGCGCTGAGCGCACACCACATGAGACATGGCATGGTAGGAAGCCAAACCTGTCACACATAAGAACATTTGGAAGTACAGCATATGCTCATATACCAAAGCAAAGAAGGCATAAACTGGATTCCACAACAGAAAGGGGCATTTTAGTTGGCTATACTCCAGGACACAAAGGATATAGAATTTTGAATCTGAAAACTGGCATTGTTGGCATAAGACATGTTACATATTTTGATGAAAACAAAAGGGTTGATAAAGGCTGGATTATCCCAGATGAGCCTTATCATCCAGAATATGAAACTAGAACCATAATAGACATGCCAGTGTATATAAATGCCATACCAAGGCAGATGTCTGAAAGCAACTCATCTGTATCTAACGAGGAACAGGCAGAGGAAACAGACACAGAAAGGATCATTGAAGAAGACAGTACAGTTGGAGAAGGGGAATCAATTGGAGAAGAACTCTCAGATTTAGAGGATGCGGAAAGGTCAGACCAACCTATTGTCAGACGCTCATCCAGGGAAAACAAAGGTGTTCCACCCCCAAGACTGTCTTACCTAACAAAGTCAGCAGAAGCTCAAGAGCCCTTAACATGGGATGAGATTGAGAAAATGCCAGCAGAAGAAGCTGCTGAATGGCATAAAGCTGCACAAGAAGAAATTGATGCATTGGATAAAAATAATACTTGGATTCTTACAAAATTACCTCCTGGCAAGAAAGCTATAGGATGCAAATGGGTATTCAAGTTAAAAAGGAATGCACAAGGAAAAGTGGAAAGGTATAAAGCCAGATTAGTGGCAAAGGGATATCTTCAAAAATATGGAGAAGATTTTGATGAAGTGTTTGCACCTGTAGTGAAACACACGACAATTAGAACACTTCTGAGCATTGCAGTCTCAAAAGGCATGCAAGTCAAACACATTGATGTGAAAACAGCGTTTCTTCACGGAGATATAACTGAAGACTTGTACATGGAACAACCAACAGGTTTCATAAATACAAAACAAAGACAGCTAGTGTGTAAATTAAACAAAGGTCTTTATGGATTAAAGCAAAGTGCAAAATGTTGGAATGAAAAATTGCATGAAATATTGACAAATTTAGGATTTAAGCAAGGTGAAGCAGATAAATGTTTGTACACTAGGTGCACAAATGGACAATATGCATACATTTTAGCTTTTGTTGATGATCTGCTCATTGCAAGCAAAAGTGAGCAAGAGTACAAGGACATTGTAAAGTGTTTAAACCACAATGTTGAGATAAAAGAACTTGGAAATGTGTCATACTATCTTGGTATAGAAATTGAGAAACAAAATGATGGTTCTTATCTTCTAAGCCAGAAGCAGAAAATAAATGAGCTTATTGAAAGTTTAGGTATGCAAGATGCCCAAGTTGTAAGCACTCCCATGATCACTGATTTTCTGAAGGATGAAACAGTAAGAGAACCTTTACCAGATAACATCCAATATAGATCAGCCATAGGTAAGCTTTTATATCTAGCTACCACATACAGGGCTGATATAGCAAATGCAGTAGGAATTTTGAGCAGAAGGGTCAGCTCACCTACCAAATCAGATTGGACTGCAGTTAAAAGGATGGTAAGGTATTTAAAGGGTACCATTGATTGTAAATTAAAGATTTCAGCCAATAGTAATCCAAAACTAATATGTTACTGTGATTCAGATTGGGCAGGGGATCATTCTGATTATAAATCCACAAGTGGATATGTGTTTATGTATGGAAATGTACAAATTTCATGGGCCAGTCATAAACAAAGTATTGTGAGTCTGTCTTCTACAGAAGCTGAATATGTGGCCGTATCGGAAGCGTGCAGAGAACTGATGTGGATTGAAAAACTTATGCTGGATTTCGGAATAGCTGAAAAGAGACCAATCCAGATAATGGAAGATAATCAGAGCTGCATCCGACTGTCACAGAATGACAAGGTTCAGTCACGCACCAAGCACATCGCAACGAAATACCACAACGTGCGAGAGTTGGCGAAAGAAGGGGTCATCAGTCTACACTATTGTCACACCAGTGAGATGACAGCTGACATCATGACCAAACCGTTACCCAGAGAACATTTTGTGAATCTGCGTATAAAGCTTGGACTTTGTATGAATAAATAATTGCATGACAGTTATGCATGAGAAGGGGTTTGTTGGAATGTAATTGTATTTTGCATGCATTGCCTGTCACCTATTATTTCTCTGTGATTACTCTGTGACCTCTGATGTGAATTACTTAGAGAGGTCACACAGCTATGCAACTTCCTGTGGGGGTTAGACACAGCACATGCAGCACATGGAGCACATGGAGCTCATGATCTCTCCTAACCTGAGAGGATCTATGGTGGTGTGAGCATCCATTACCATCTAAGCACATGGAAGGAGCTGATAATACAAATGTATAGTAATATGTATATATAAGCCTGTCTGATTATAATCTAACTGCAAACTGTGAGTAAACAGATGTTTTGTTACTTCAACTTTAAAGTGACTCAGCAGTGAATTATTCAGGGGTGAATGAGAGAGAGATGAAGAAAGAAATTAACATTTCTAAAGCTGAAGCTGTGTGTACTAAAATCTGCTAATTATTTACTACAAATAATCCAACAAAGTCATTGACTGATTGGAGAGAAAACATAGGGACACAGCCCATGGTGCTAGATGTGAAGAATGGGGACAAATGGCAATCACACTGCAGCAAGAAGTCATCCTCGAGGAAAAGTGGGTCTTTTCTTATTCCCACTACAGTCCGTGGGTGGGAAGGGGAGGGGTTCCCTATACCATGAACAAGGAGGACAACTGAACCTCTGAACATGCACCCAAGACACCACAAGGTTGCTATGTTGTCCAGGGAAGGCTGAGTGCCCCAGTGTTTATATTACAAAATAGTAGTGATCCAGATCTTATAGATGGACTGACACTTCTTTAATGCAGATGACCTGAAATATCAGTGCCTTGAAGCAGGAAGGGGCATCCCCAGAGCAGAACTGAGGCATAGGCAAACTAGGCAGGTGCATAGGACATAAATGTTTATGAGCCACCACCCTGCCCCAAGGTCTGCCAATTCAGTGGTTCCCAAGGCAGAATTTTGCCCTAGTAAGCTAGCTGCTGGCAAAAGAAAAAAGATCTGTCTATTCTCACCACCCCTTCTATGATGTCCTCCAGTTTTCAGAAGTTGCTGGTGGTCAGCACTTCCTACCTGCTACTTCCTCCTCTACAGTCAAAACCTTGTAGGAGTTTTAAAATGTGTTTATATTACAACAGGGTTTTCAACTTGCTTTTTGCTTAGGGCCACCAAAAGGTTAATTTTGCCCTGGGTGTTCCTCTGACAAGCTTTTCTATTCTGTAATAGCAAAAAGATTGCATGTTCCTTTTATCACAATAGTTTCCCAAACCTGAAGCATAGCATGAAGGAATTATACAGCTGATAGACTAAATGCATGAGCTAAACCCTTCTAGGAAGATAATTTGAAGTCTCAGACTTGCACTCATTTAGTACAATGCTTTTGATAAGTATCCTGGAATTTCTTTACCCAGTTTACAAACAGGGTATAATAGTGGAGGAGGATGTGAGAGGTAGACTATATCTTCATTATAAATCTATTTCCATTATCCTGCTACTGCTTTGTGAAAGTGAAATGTCAACCACAAATATAATTATTTTCACAACCCCTTTCGCAAGTTCGTGGCAGTTACGTGTGTAACTTAATTGGTTAATTAGCTGTTAGTTGGCATTCACAACAACAATTGACTATAATTGGTGTTAATTAGTACTAATTAGCACTAATTTGCAGTTATACACATAACTGCCCTTAGTTGGTATTCTACAAATTGGCAGCCCAATGATCATAAGCCGAGCGATATGTTGCAAACAGCAATCTAAAATTAGTACCAGAACAGCACAGGGCAATAACACCCCTATGATCAGAGCTAACAGGATGCAAATTTAGGCACATTATTAGCGCTGATCATAGGAGTACTTCTACAGGAGGATTGTGCCTGAGCATGCACCCAAGGCACAATCCTCCCACAGAAGTTGTTTGACAGGTACGGTCTGTCAAAAAAAGCTCAGACCTGTCAAACACCAATACGGTCTGGAGGTCCAGTGGACCCCCATCCCTCCCAACCACCCACCCAGACAGAGGCCCTGGTGGTCTAGTACCCCCAAACCCCCACAAGAAACCCGACCCTTATATGGTAGTGAAGCCCCACCCAGCACATCCCAGGATAAACTGGGCAGGGCACTGCCATTTTGGAGGCAGCGCTGGAAGGAGGAGGGAATGCTACTTCCTTCTCCATTTTGTAAAGGTACAGGTGGTTCAGAACCTCTAAGACCACCAGGTAGGGGAGTGCTAGACCATTGGGTGGGGGCTGGCAAGCATGGGTGATAGTCCAGCACTAATGGCCTCTACCGCCCATGTTTGCTTTTGATCCTCTGGGCCTAAGTGCGCAAAATCCATACTGTGCAACTGCAAGGGGGTGTGTATCTGGGAGGGGTAGGAGCAGGTCAGGGATGTACCTAGCACTTATGTGTGGAAGTTACAGAATAGTATTAGTTACATGTCTTAACCCACACCAGTTAAGTGCAAGCATTTACATCAGCCTTTAAGGTAGTGTATGTGCTTTAGAGGCCAAATGAATTTCCATTTCAGTTTTGGCTTCAGCACCAAAACTGGCCTGAAATCCATTTTCAGCTTTGTTTCATTTTCTGCCAAAGATGCCGGTGTATTTTCAGCTGAAATCAAAACTTTTTCTTCTGTCCTATGGCTGTCCTCCTCCCCGCCGAATATAAGAAGCCCCACCCAGCCACCCTCAGGCCTACCTTACTGTCCTGGTAGTCTAGTGGCGAGTTGGTACCTGAGCGTTCCGCAGTTGCTTCTGCTCATCCCCTGTCTGCAGTCAAAATGGTTGTCATGCCTTCGTGGCAGCAGAAGAAGAGGAGCAGGAAGGGAGGGAGAAAGAATGTGGGGGTTGTTAGCTTTTGGAGGGCTGGGCCAGGCCGAGCTGGTTTCAGCTTCGGTTTCAGCCAAAACCAAGTGGTGAATCTTGGCTGCAGATTCAGTTTCAGCTGATACCCTCTAATGACTAAAGTAAGGCACGTAACTGCGTTACACTAGTATTCTCTAATAGCAATTATGCACATAATTACAGATTATAGAATTTGCACTTAGTGCGCATCATCCCGGCACCTAAGTTTAGATGACCTGAAGAGAATAAACCCCGAAAATGTAAAAGAGGATAACAGCATGAAAAAAAATCTTATGACTTTACTTCTCTTTTTGATTCCGATTCGATTCCAAAATTCTACCTGTGCCATTACATAGAAAATTCCTCTATGTCATATTCATACCCTACAATATAATGCTGCAAGGTGATTGATAGGGGTCTAGCAGGATAAATCAGAAAGGAGATATGTCAGACTTGATGACAACATCAGCAGGTAGGTGGTGAAAAAGAAGAGAGGTCCTAGGAAAATAAATAAGGGCAAATTCAGGAAAAAAGGAATGAAATGTACTGCTGGGATAAATTGAGTAATAAAATTCACAGTCATATTTTGCCATAAATAGGATTTTGGGGGGGAGGGAGAGTAGAGGGATTTTGTCATTCATCTTATTTAAAATTCAGAAATATTAAAGGTGTTGTATAAGGCTCCCTTATTACCGAAATAATAGAATTCCTGCTATTACAGAGTTAGGGTAATTTAAATGGCTGTAGAAAGCAATATATCAATGGGAAGAACATCTGTATGAAATGTCCACCTGCTGATATACTGCCTCCTGCACTTTGCAGTGAAATGCACTTAATCATTTTAAGACTTCTTCTAATGAAGCCTGGATGTGGATTAACATTTTGAACACAAATACTTTTAGGCATTAAAATCTCCCGCTCTAAATGAGATTGCATTGTGTTCTTTACCCTGGTTGATTAATAAGCAATCTGTTAACTGTTAGAGCAGTCCAATTGTGCCAGCGGAAGTAGATTAGCAATTCAGCGCTGTTTGTGGATATAATCATCATTCCTCTTGAAGGCATTGAATTAAAATATCACTTACAACCCGTAGGAAAATAAAAGATACTATTTTCTGTGCATTAGTAACTTTTTTTATGGGGAGGGGGGAGAGGGGGAATGCCATCCAGCTAGGAAGTTTTGCATCTTAAGCATGACTGAGAAAGGGCAAGTGTATTACTAGTCTGTTGTAGCCTTAGTCCATGCGAAATTGGAGAATATATACTCACTGCTGGAAGCACAGTTGAAAGGGGTCATGTCATTCTTCTCGTGCTGATACTGCTGTGCCATATCAACAAAGAATAGCAGTGTTGAATGGAGGTACAGTGCTATATCAGGGAGGTGCTGCAGTGATGTAACTGCTGCCTTTCCAGTGCTGGTTCAACACTGCCCTATTAGAGGAGGTGGTATATATTTTGGAAGTGCCGGCTTTGTAGCTTTGTATTAAATGGAGGAGATGCTACATTGTTAGAGGTATTATTGCTCCAGAGCTGACATTGCTGTGCTATGTTATGAGAATGACTGCTCTTCTGGATGGTAACTGAATACTTACTGTGCTTTATGAATAATTTGCAGCGTAAATGTAATCATGCTGTAGAATACCTTAGTGGTTCATTTTGCCATTGTATTTCTTCAGTCACTGTGTTGTGAGATCAAGCAACGAAGACGTGGAGTAAGTTCCATATTGCGTTTGTGCCAACATCTTCTTGAGAACCAAGAAACCTGCAACTTGGATGCAGATCACCAGTCTATGCAGCTGATCATTGTGAATCTTGAAAGGAGGTGGGAAGCCATTGTCATGCAAGCTGTCCAATGGCAAACCAGACTGCAGAAGCAGCTGGGACAAGGACAGGTGAGTGGTGGTATCTGTCTACCTTTAAACAAGTACAGCACAGAGCTATTCAAATGTCTCCCCCTAGAAGAAGAGTGCTTTCTTTTTGAGTATACTTCTGCTCTTTCCTTCCAAAGAGTCCATCTTACCCAAAGCATTTCAACTGAAGATACAGCCCTGTTTTAAAGTGTAGTGAACTGTAATAGAAGGGGATTGACATGCCGTGGTCCTGTCTACTTTTCTAGCCAGAAGAAAAGCACAAGAATGGAATATCAGTAACAACTCTGAGAGAGATGTGAAGCCCAATTATGTATTGGTCATCTAGGTATGAAAATGGGCATCCAAAATTTGCACTGTATTTTACAAAAGCCTCACTGAACATGGAGCATTTTATAAAATATGTGTAAGAGCATGGACAAACTGCATGTTTTTTTCTGCACATAGAGCAGGAACAGCCATTTTCCAAAATACCCAAAAAGACGTTTACTCAGGGTTTTGTAGTGTGTAAATCACGACACTTATAACACGTGTGAGTATCAGATTTTGGTATGTATGCATGGAAGTACTATCACTTAGGGCCCCTTTTATCAGTCACACTAATGGTTCCCGGTGTGGTAATGCCGACAAAGCCAATTCACTTTGAATGGGCTCTGTTGGCATAAAAGAGGCCCTTAAATTTCTAAATGTTTCATTTTCTAGAATTGCATATAGGAGGTGAGCCAGTTAAGAAATTGTGCACAAAAACTCACATTTTTGACATTTTGAGATAGTTTCAAACTAGAGCTGTACCAAATAGCATATTTTACTATTCACTGACTACGAATAATGAAAAACATTTATTTATTTATTTATGACATTTGTATCCCACATTATCCCGAACAAGCTAGGTTCAATGTTGCTTATATTCAAGAAAAACATCGAAATATGATAGATAATTAATTATAACATTTTAATATATGAGGAAATATTGTGTGTTTGTCATGAAGCTAGGCTAGAGTATTTGCTATGTTGAAACATATAAGAGAGATAGCAACATTAGTTTATTGTCTTCTGATAAGATATATACTCAATAGAAAAGCCTTTAGTAATTTATGGAACATCAGATAATCTTAGAATCTTAATTGCTTGGGTAGAAAAATTCCAAAATTTGGTACTCTGATATGTGAAGCCTATGACAAGGATTATTTTGTAAGAAAGACCTTTGCAGTTTGGATAATGGAGAATGAGGTATTCTCTAGATGTTTTTACTATATTATGAGAAGGTGAGATTTTAATACCCATATATATGGCATTACAATAATCCAATTTGGATAGTACCAGAAATTAGGTGATAGTAAGAAGTGTGGAGCTTGCAAAGAAAGGACACAACCTTTTTAACTTCCATGGTATATGGAAAACGTTTGAGACCACCTTTTAGACCTGAGTTTTGAATGATAAATGCTGGTTGATGGTGATGCCCAGGATTTTCATCGATTGATCTAAGGCATATGGTATGTTGTCACTAATGAAGTTTTTTTTTTTAAATGAAATGAGTTAATAGGGGTTGGTAAGTATGAGGACTTTAGTCTTTTCCCAATTTAATTTGAGTTTAAACCTGGATGCCCAAGATTCCATCATATCTAAACTGGTTTTAATCTCATGTACAATTTCTAGTAATTCTCTTTTGAAGGGAATATAAATGGTGATATCATCAGCATAAAGGAAGGGATTAAATCCGTGAGCCTCCAGTAAGTAACCCAGTGGTGCCATCATGATATTGAATCATATGGGTGTCAAAGGAGAACCTTGTGGAACCCAGCATATAGAGACCTAAAGTGAGGAGAAATGACCTGATTGCTTTACTTGGTAGAATCTTGATATTCGAAAACCCTGAAACCACTTTAAGACAGTTCCACTAATACCAAAGTGGTCTAATAAGTGTAACAATATATTATGGTCAACCATGTAATTCAGGCAAATACGAATAAGGGGCATTGAGCTTTAACATAACAAATAATAAAAGAAGCAACGTGAAATCAGAGATCAAGTATTTATCTCAGTAGGGTTTAGCACAGTAGAGCCCTGAATTATTTGTCTTCAAATTTAAATCTTCAGCCGAATATAAATAATGTATTTGGGGCACTATTTGGGGGCCGAATTGAATTGAATATAAATATAAATATTTGGTATTTATAATGGCGTACCAAGGGGGGGCGGTCCGCCCCGGGTGTACACCGCTGGGGGGGGGGTGCCGCGCGCCTGTTGAACGAGCGGACTCGGAGCCGTCAGGCGCGCGGCACCCCCCCAGCAGGTAAAAATGCACCTGGGGGGGCATCAGCTATCCGCCCCGGTTGTCAGCCAGCCTAGGAATGCCACTGCTATTTACAACACCCAAGGACAAGGTACAATTGCCCCTCAACCTTTCCTCCCAAGCCAGTCCCAGATGAAGTTAGTCTACACTTAGCATGACTTGAAACAGGTGTAAATGCCAACAAGGAAATATTTTGTAGTATAGGTATATGCTACTGCAAAATATGGAATACATATTAAACTTTCAAGGTCATCTCTAACTACACCCAGAACACACCTTCTTCCCATATGCTGCTGGTATACAGGTATAAATAGCATCTGTTCTAAAATCAGTACTTACTCGTGTATGCTGATTTGCACCTATTAATGGCTTTATTTTACATGTGTAAATCTTCTACAATTGCCTCCCTGGTGTACTAGTAAATGATATTCTAAAGTTCACATATCTGTATGTTTGTATGATAAATTATATCTTTGTTACACTCCACCCAACTTTTCCTTCTTAATTGCTTCCAAATCTTGGCAGTTCAGCTATATGCATTACAATCCATTTCTGTTTCTTAAAGGCAAAAGAGCATATTTGTTAAGCTGTCCAGATGTTCACCTTGCACACCAAAGCGTTTCATTTAGGTGTAGCTTCATTTTATTTGTCAAGAGGAGATTGGTCATATGTTTAAAGGAAGACAGTGGGTATAGTTTTGAAACATAACAAGGGAAAGAAACATTTAAGAACATACGTGTGGACATATGCATGTAAATGCCGGAAACCTAAGTGGAGGGGCATAATCGAACGGCGCCGGCCAAATAGATCGCTGGCCATCTATTTGGCCGGTGCCGCAAAGAGCAGTCCCGAACCGTATTATCGAAAAAGATGGCCGGCCATCTTTCGTTTCGATAATACGGTTGGGGCCGGCCAAATCTCAGAGATGGCCGGGTTTGAGATGGCCGGCATCGGTTTTCGCCGATAATGGAAACCAATGCCGGCCATCTCAAACCCGGCCAAATCCAAGGCATTTGGTCATGGGAGGGGCCAGCATTTGGCCAGCTCCGCGATTGAAAGCAATTGGCGCCGGCCAAAATCGGCTTTCCATTATACCGATTTGGCCGGGTTCAGGAGATCGCCGGCCATCTCCCGATTTGTGTTGGAAGATGGCCGGTGATCTCCTTCGAAAATAAGCTGGATAGGTTACTACATGCAACTTTGTTAGTCTATGTGCTTTGAAAATGAGCATCTATATGTTAAGGATATAACAAAAGAGAGGGAACGAAGTACAAACTAAAGTCCAAACAAAAACAGCATCACGGGCCTTTAAAAATGGAACACAGTTCTTTAATGAATGAGCCTTGACAAAAAGACCCGACACGGGCCATGTTTCGGTGACTAGCACCTGCGTCAGGGGTCACAGTGATGACGTGGAAAACTTGGGGAATAACTCGAATATATTCCTCTACAATATATTATTCCTTACCCCACGTCTCATATAGTAAAAGCTACAAAGCACCAAGGATACAGAAAGTGAAAGTGCCTTGGTGCTTTGTAGCTTTTACTATATGAGACGTGGGGTAAGGAATAATATATTGTAGAGGAATATATTCGAGTTATTCCCAAGTTTTCCACGTCATCACTGTGACCCCTGACGCAGGTGCTAGTCACCGAAACACGGCCCGTGTCGGGTCTTTTGTCAAGGCTCATTCATTAAAGAACTGTGTTCCATTTTTAAAGGCCCGTGGTGCATCTATATGTTAAGCACATATCACAGCAACTTAGAAGCACACACTTCTACTGGCTGTACGGCAGGTATAAGTGCTGGCACCTAACTTATAGGTGCATATTTTCACCATTACACTGTATCCCGTTAAAGAATAGGCTCCTACCAGATGCCCACTGGGTATTTATTTGCAGGCTCCCAGTTGTAAAATTATCCCTATTGGCTGTACATTCTGATCTTCAAAGCCCATAAAGAAAATGGACTAACTTGAAGAACAGGCTCTTCCTCAGTGCGCCTCCAAAGTCTCTAAGGTCCTCCCAAGAAGCATCTCTAACTACACCCTCTCCAAAGGAAATCATGTGATGTGATATCCACTAGTGAGCCTTCTGAACAGTAGCCCCCACACAATCCCTGAAAGGCTTCACCTAATGCAAAACTATTTCAGGAAGCAGGTGAAAGCCTGTCTCTTCTCCCAAGCCTATAATTCTAGAGGCAACTAACTAGCTAGTCACACACACACACACAAGGACTAACATACTCTAGCTGAGATAAGTTGCATGCACCTCTTCTGACAACACATGCCATTTTTATTCACTAGTCTTCTTATTCTACATTATCTGTCTAAATGTTTTACCTACACTCGGCCCCTTTGCTGCCTGTTAAGATGTTTTAAAGTGGAATATGTTGATATTGTAAGTAGCATATGCTATAATGCGTACTGTTTGAATATTTTACTGATGCAATTGTGTTTTTCTTCACTCAACGTGTAATTAAACTCTGGAATTCGTTGCCAGAGAATGTGGTAAAGGCAGTTAGCTTAGCGGGGTTTAAAAAAGGTCTGGACGGCCTCCTAAAGGAAAAGTCCATAGACCATTATTTCTGGGATAAGCAGCATAAAATGTATTGAACTTTTTTGGGATCTTGTCAGGTATTTGTGACCTGGATTGGCTACTGTTAGAAACAGGATGCTGGGCTTGATGGCCCTTTGGTCTGTCCCAGTGTGGCAATACTTATGTACTTATGACTATGCCTGGGTTATACTTGCTGTACATTGTCTTCAGTGAATTTCTTCAAAAACCAGTAAATAAATCCAAATAACTAAATATAATGATAAATTAAATTTCACCTGAGTTTACATAAAAGTGTATATAAGTTGAATTCAATATTCTCTAATCCCCCTGATATTCAAAAGCATCACCTTGCCGGTTAAATGCCCAATAACCTGTTATCCATGAATTTTCAGTGGGACATGGCTGGCCATGACATGTTGAAAATTCATGGTTAGTGGCTAGCCGGGTATATCGCGTGATATAAGCAGCTATCTTCTGAATTTTGTGCAAGTTTGGCGACCATATGTGGCCACGTGAATACCAGGCCTATCTTTGGCCGGTTCAAACTTAACCAGCCAAAACTGAATATCGGCTTGGCTGGTTAAGTTTGAACCGGCCAAAAATAAATCAGATATTGAATGCTCATCACTGGAAATGGCACAGCATTGAATATCCAGGCTCAGCACCATCCACGGAAGTTAGCCGAGCCCTAAATTATATTTTCTAAGGTCCCAGCTTAGCACGTGCAAGAGGCATAAATACATTGCACACAACAGATATTGTAAGAAACTGGATTGGTGCAATGACACAGAGCAAATGCTGTCTAGAGACATATATGTTTGTGTGAACATCATAAAAACTACCTTCACAAGATTACACCCATCTCAAAAGAGGTGCCCAATTGACCGGGAATGGCAGAGCTAAGAAGTCTTCCTTATCTGGCAAGTGTCCTGCATTGGGAGTCAATCTCTCACTCTCCTACATGAAAGCAGAGAAATTAGGAGACATGTGTGGCCCACATGGGCCCCAGATGTTGCAGTCTCAAAATGGCCACTTCCTTCCCACCTCTGCTCATAAATTTTCAGCACACTGAAGGTTCCACCTTTGCATCTCTTAAACACTATATTGACCTTTTACTCTGTGATGCCTCTGGACACTTGTACAGCTGGTCCTATGGCTGGATCTGCCCTATGATTAACTATGCTGGCAGGTTCTGACAGGTTCTGTGAAATGTTTTTAATACAAACAAAGTACACGTATAGTATTCTATAATAGAATCTGGGTTCCCAAATGCCGTCATAGAATAGGCTCTCACTGCACAGCGTGGGGTACCTAAAAGAAGGTGCCCACTTATAG
The DNA here is from genome assembly GCF_901765095.1 of Microcaecilia unicolor. Taxonomy (NCBI): domain Eukaryota; kingdom Metazoa; phylum Chordata; class Amphibia; order Gymnophiona; family Siphonopidae; genus Microcaecilia; species Microcaecilia unicolor. The sequence goes on along the minus strand of NC_044039.1, from coordinate 114,172,300 downwards.
AATTGCCCCCATACTGTCCTGCCCTGAGGGAAAAGGGTTGAGCTAATCAAAACATGGCAGTCCAATAAGAAAGGTGTCTTAGTTTTCTTTTTTGCTTTGTTTTGTTTTATTTCTATTTATTTACTAGCTAAATCAAGTCAATATACCCCCTTTTAGTAAAATCAATATTATAAGCCATGTTGGCAAGAATTTTGTTTTGTAACCAGGCAATCTGTTTAGCTTGGCTCCATAATATGAATAATAAATCCCATCTAATAATGATGTAATCTGTGAGCCTGATATTTAAGTGTTTAACCGGGCAGTTAAACCAACTGAGCAGGCTGTGAGGAGATGTTTAGCAGCATTTAACTGGCCATTGCCACTAAATATCTCCTCTGACTGCCGAAGCAGTCTGGAGGTAGAGTTGGAGCAGTCCTGGAACTTATGCCAGCACCAGTGAGAAACAGTGCCAGTTCCTAATTGCCTGGTTTTACTAGAAAGATGCAACACTGAATCAGCCAATCAATCCATAACTTCTGGGTATTGCTACTGACCCACCCAAATATTCAATTCTAGTACCCAGATATGGACAGACATTGAATATCTGGATCTGATTTAGCCGGTGGCAGTGTTCCCAACCACCTTCTGAATGTTGACTGGTTTATTATTAATCAACTACCCCACCTTGTGTCCTACTTATGAAGGGAGCTACCAGATAACCGAAACATAGTATAAAGATTCCTAAAGAAACAAGGACATTAGGTGATAGAGGAAACAAATTATTTATTTATTACATTTATTCTTTGCCTATTTAGTGGTTACCCAAAGCAAATGACCACAACGATACAATATAAAGAATAAAAAAGGGGAACATTAAGCATTTGTGGTTCCTACAAGTAGAACAGACTGCTGTAATCAGATTTGTTTTCGAGAACTGAACCTTCTAGCAACCAATGTTGCACAGACTCTCTGAATCTGCCTTTCTTTTTCTGCAGGCAAGATGTACAGAGGCCAAGTTTCAGGCCCTTTGTGTTATGTTGGGGAGTGCAGCAGTGTGTAAATCACCTAGGCAGCTGCATGAAGCACTGTTTGTTTATTCCCTTTTTTTTTTCTGGCACAGTTTAAAAACCAGCTCTCCGCCAGAAGCTGTAGCTGCTTCAGAGAAGGAGGTTTGATAAAAGAAGCACACATCAGAAGTCTTGGTCCTGAGAAACATCAAAACAAACTTGTCAGACTCTGTCACTGAATGCCCTTATATACAAGGAATTCCCTGAAAATGCATTTTAAATTGGGGCAGGGGTGGGGGAAGTTTTCCCGTTTTAAAGACTATTTGCAAATAAGTGTCATGGCTTCAATTTTCAGAAATAGTTTCTCCCATTCAGTGTCTATTAAAACACATTTTTTCATTATTTATTAACTAGAGAAAGATATCCACAGTGAACTTTTATGAGATATATTTCTGTACGCGTAGTCTATAAACTAGTTAATTTACATATTTTGGTTACTAGACCTGTGAGGAGGTCATGAGGACTAGAGTTAGGAATTTTTTTTAACAATGCATGAATGCTGATTTCATCAGTTATTTGCATGGCTAGAGTATGTGTATGCTGGTAAGGCATGAAAAGCTCCAGCAATAGTATGTGCATTCATTTCAAGTCATTTTTATAGCCAAACAAAAGGAAAACATCTGAAACGTCAAGTTTTTCTGGTGTGAAGAATGTGCATGGTCCATGAATAGTGCACAGTTTCCACTAATAGTAGAAGAGTGCGTACTCTTTGTAAAAAAATGCAGACTATTAACAAAATTATTTTAAAATGTAGAAAACTAAAACACCTACAAATGGCATGGGAAACTAAACAAAATGAAAATATTCACATAAAAGTACAAGAGCCAAAAACACTACCTTATTCCAGGGGCGATATAGCTACCAGAACACTTGTGATAAAATTCATTTACTGCACACCTGTTTTATACATTTTATATTTATGCTTTTCAGACAATAATCAAGAATACATCCATATCTTGAAAAGATCCCAGAAAATATTAACAGGAAAGAGAGAAACACTAAAGATCAATAATTTTTCACTATTTAGCCCACAATGTGAAAAGGGTCAAGTCGTGAAATTATCAAACAAGAAGAAAAATAGCAACCTACACCTAGGGGAGGTGCATCAGGGTTGACATCAGCTCTAACTTCTTCTCTAGCCACAATAAATTCCATCAGTTGCTTAGGCTCAAAGAAAAGAATATTTTTAACTGATACATAACATGATAGTTTGCAGGAAATTTCAAAATAAATGTGGTATCTAAAGCTATGGTCCTCAGCCTAAGTGCCAAGAACTCCTTCCTAAGCTTCTGTATCACTTACGATAAGCTAGGAAATATATGAATTGTTGAGCCAAGGAACTGATCATTAAGATGAAGGAAATAAAGTTACAATACATAATCTCTATCATGTTCCAGTGCGAAAGTCACTAGGAGACTTGTTCTAGCTGTAACAGTCTCCAGAGAGTTCTCCAAAAATGCTGTAAGATTTAAATCAGAGGGGATTCTCTCACCCTTCCCAATGGCGTAGAACTTCCCAATTCACCTCCCAACAGTGCCGTAGCGAGGGCGGCTGACACCCGGGGCGGGTCTCCGCTGCACACACACACACACACACACACACCCCCCGGGTGCAGCACGGCGCTCCCCCCTCGGCGCGCACCCCCCGTACCCTCCCCCCGGAGCGCATTGTTACTTACTTTAGAAGCGAGGGGCAGGGGGAGGGCCGATCCGCCCCTGAGTCCACGTCGCTGGGAGCTGCGTCGGCTCCATTGGTTCCTTGCTGTCTCTGCCCTGGAACAGGAAGTAACCTGTTTCGGGGCAGAGGGAGCAAGGAACCAACGGAGATGACACCCCCCCCAGCGGCATGCACCCGGGGCGGACCGCCCCACCACCCCACCCTTCCTACGCCACTGCCTCCCAAATTTAAATATTGAGCTCTTATTATAGGAGGTGTATTCTCAGCTGAAATCATCAAAATCTCCTGAAAATACTTTCACATCATTTCAACAGGTGAAAGTATTGGAGACCTAGGGAAGTTCAAAAATCTCAAGTTATTTTTCCTCAGTTAGTTTTCTATATGCTTCAATTTCTGATCCACCATTGCTTTCAATAAGAAAGGTAAATTCCAGTTGTTTTATGGCAGACATTTTTTCCACTTGTATCCCCAATCTTTCTCCAATCACTGTCAATGTTTTTCCACTTTGGAAGAAATAAGACTACAGTCAGTTCTTAAAGCAAAAAAAGAAGTTTTAAGGTTAGTGTCCATAACCATAATCAACCACCATGGGATGTCTAAATCAACTACAGCCAATTTTTTAAATCTCCACAAACCTTAGGATATTACCTCTGGAGGCACCTTCTCCAACTCCTGCAGAAGGAGGTTCGAATCTCTCTGTCTCCGCAAGGCTTTCCACCAAGGGCGACAACCTGCTGCCCCTCCTGGGCTGGGATCCCCGACAACCTGCTGGGATAGGGGTTCCACAGCAAGTGCCCTTCCTGCTATGCCTCCCGGTTGAGGGGGAGTCAGCCTTTGCTCTGGGCTCAATGATGCCCAATTTACCCTAAGGTCTGCCGATTCATTCGGCAGTCATCTTGAGGTAGGGACTACTGCTTCCGCATGATGCAGTAGTGCTCTAGTAATCGTGGTCTGAATGAAACATCTTGGAGCTGCTGGAGCCGGAGGGTAAGCACAAGATACTCCTTCATGCTTCCCCATGACAAAAATCCATAGAGATAGCACCAGCTCTCGTTATAGCCAACAAAATAAGGAAGCCGACCTGTTCATGCGTCTGCCCTCAACACCATCTTGACCAACCAGGGCACACCTATTTTATATAGATGCTATTTCTTACCAGATGGACAATTCCAAATTCTACCACACTTCTATTATCTCGCCTGTAAAAAAGGCTTTTTTTGCCGAAAATGGACATGCGGCAAAATGAAAAATGCCGCATGTCCATTTTGGGTCTGAGACCTTACCGCCAGCCATTGACCTAGCAGTAAAGACTCACAGAGTAACCAGGCGGTAATGACTTATGTGTGCTAAATGCCACTTGGCACGCATCTGTTACGCACGCCCGAAAATAAAAAATATTTTTAGACACGGGTAGCAGACGCGCCAAAAATGAAATTACGGCAAGGGCCACATTTTGGCATGCGTTGTATGCACGTAGGCACCTACACAGCTTAGCAAAAGGGCCCCTATATTTAAAAAAAGGGGGGGGGGTTTGACTGATGATTGGTCTAAGTCAGAAGGTGCTGTAACGTTTGAGAATGTGGTCAAGGTATTGTTTATGTTTAAACCACGGGTACAGCGTAAGCCCTTGACTGCTGAAGCCTTTTCCCTCTCATGTCATCAATTATAAATATAAAATAAAAATTAATTTATGAATGCTGAGATTCATTTAGAAGATGGTTCTCTACTGATCATTGTTTATATCACATAAGTGATGGTTGTGTGCTACTGGCTGACACCGTATCATATGGTTATTTGGCACAATAGCAAATACTGAGCACTGCAAATTAAAAATTAAAAAATAAATAATAAAATACAAATTATAGAGGAGAAAAATACTGGTGTAATTGTTATAATTCATTGATATACCAGCACCAGCTTGTATATAAGAGATCCCTAATAGAGTGGGCCCAAAATTAGGTGCCAGAAATATCTGTGTTGGACTAGTACTCTATAAGGGACACTCCGTGCAGAGCACCCTTTACAGAAGAGTGCTTAGAGTGGATTCCCATGTCCAACTTTAGGCACCAGCATTTACACCTGCTGAAGCATGGTGTAAAAGCTGACACCCTTTTTAGGGGAGTTGGACACACAAAGGACAGTATTCTATAGCATCGCAGCAAACTTCTAAGAATATCCCCTGATCTGCACTTGTCCCTCCCATAGCCATGCCTTTTTGAGTTGCATGCTGGATAAGTTAGGTGCCAATATAGAATAGAAACTAGGGCAGATGTGTGTGCAAATGCAAATTGTCACCAATTAATTCCAATTATTATTATTATTGTTAATGTCTTATTAACTGATTAATTTGGGCATGCATGTGCCCTGCACACCCAAATTTTGTCGACCTATATAGAACCTGGGGTTTAGTGCCTAAATGAAAGGAGGGGGTAAACAGAGGTGGAGCATGGGTGGGGCATGGACAGGGCTGCCACTTACATGTGCAACTTACAGAATACTGTAAAGTTTGTGCACCCCTGCTACATTTACGTGCCCTCAGTTACACCGGATCTATGGCTGGTGTAACTGAGGACACCTGGAATTTAGGGACTCCAATACTGGGTTGCACTAGTATGTTATATTAACATCTGGGCACTCAGATCTATTATAGGATAGGATCTCAACATGTGGCATCAAGGCACCTAAATGGAAGTGCCCACTTATAGAATTATCTCTTTAACCCACAAAGTGCTAGTACTCTGTGCATTTGTATTTTAGCCCTTTACAGCCGGGGAAGTGTAGGTTTAGAAAGGTGCGGGAAGATCTCTTAGCATTTCTGGGTGGTAGATCTACGAGGTCCATCACGCAGCTAGACTCATATTTGGGAAACCAAAATATGAAAGTGCAAAACCCCTAAGAAAGAAATTACACTGGCTCCCACTTAAAGAATGCATCGCATTCAAGATCTGCACGACTGTTCATAAAATCATTTACGGAGAAGCCCCGACATACATGATGGACCTCATAGATCTACCAGTGGCAACATAACCGGCTAAGCGAATATTCAGCACTAGCCAGTTACGTTAACAGTGGCTAAAGTTAGGTCTACTATTTAAGTGGCTTATCTTAACAGCTCAACTTGGCCGCTTAACCAGCTAAGTCACGTGACATAGCCGGATAGCGACTAACCGCTAAGTGCTAATTTTCAGCAGAGTTAGCTGGCTATCTCATGCTGAATATTAGCGCTGAGTTGGCTAAGCAGTATTTAACTGGCCATGAGCTGTTCCTGGCTGGTTAAAAAGCACTGAATATCGGGCCCAGAGCACCTAGGTTCTACAGTGTGCAGCTGTAAAGGGGGCATTAATGTGGGAGGGGCATGGGTGTGTCAGGAGCTTTCTGACTATTCCGGCTCGCATTTTATTAAATTATTGCATATACACACCCAACTGCTGTTTTTAGGCACCAGCATTTATGCCAGTCCTAGACATAGCGTAAGTGGTCGCGCCTAAAGTTTAACACGTAACTGAAGACTTACGCTGGTATTCTATTTGGTTCACACTGTTATGGAAAAGTAGCTTAGCACCCAGTTTTTTGGCATCTAAGTTTTAGAGTCATTTATAGAATGCCCTCCCCCTCCTTAATGTTCGACTTAAAATTTAATGACATTTTTCAACTGTTTTTTCTTTCTTTCTTTCTTTCTTTCTTTCTTTCTTTCTTCTGGATTTTGTTTGTAACAAGTTAAAGGAACTGCTGTAAAGCAGTTTATGGATGAAATCCAGTTCTGCTGTTCCTTATGAATGACTTAAGCCCGCTGTGGTAGGGTGGGAGAGAAAGGGAGCTGTATAGATTAAAATGTGCAAGACAGTAGGCGATGCTGCTGCATATCCTGATCAGAAAAGTGGATGAAATTGTTTAGATAAAACACTAAAAATCTGGAGTTGAAGAACAGTTATTTTGATGTGGCATATTAATCTCTTTTAAAACATGACATTTAAATTTAGACAACGGTGGAAGTTGGCATAGAAGAATTGCACTAATGATGCATAGAGCTATCTACTTCTGCTGGCAGCTCTTTCAGTCTCTCAGCTGACACTTCTTTTTTTATCCAGCTAGCTAATTTCCCCTCTTTTGTATGGAGTAACTGGAACTGGAACTGTTTTCTCACTGCTGCTTACCCAGTGAGCCTCCTTATTGTTTCCCAGTTAATTATCTTCTTCGGCTTCACCTCCTCAAGTGAAGGGAACGAGACTAGGCCTCCCCACAGCTAACATAAAAGCTGGTATTTCATAGATGCATTGTGCAAAACGCAACGTCTGATTAAGCAACATAACAAATTGGTTCCTGTGTATTACATAACTGCAATTTACCCAGTGGGTACTTCAGTAATGTGGGAAGATAGCTATTATATGTTTTTTCTTTTTAAAAAAATGAAAGATTATTCATTTATTTAAACAATGAGATAGAAGAGACTGTGAGTTTGAGTATTTGGTACTGTAACACTGAGGGCCAAAGGAGCTAAGCTTTAGACATAAAATTGGAAAAGCCCTTTACTACATCTGATCTTTGAGGACGTGTTTTCCTTACAGCTTTTGGGCAGCAGGGGAGCTTGCTGATGGTGGGGAGGAGAGAAAACTTGAACTCTAAACTCTAAGGCCCTCCCCTCCTTCCCCTCCACTCCCCTTCTTAAACAAATGAAACAAAGCATGGCTTCATATTTAGTCTGAAATAAAGGGGGGAAAATGCTAAGAGATCCTCAGCATCTTGTTGCTATCCTAATGATGAACAAAGTTTATAATCTGGGAATGCAGTTACTCACCCTAGCTGAACAGCACATTTTACTGACAAAATCAGTACAATAATGCATATTTCATAGTATAATGAGACTTTAGAGTGGAGTCAGTACCCCAAAGTGGTGTACTAATGTTATAACCATAGAATATGATAAACGAACATCAGTCAATATTAGAATTTCTTCATTATCTATATTTCCTTTTGATCTCCTTTTTCTATGTATTTCCTATTCACTGATGCACACTTAGCATCAATTCTAAAATGGCATCAGAGTACGCCTAAGCCATTATGAATACTTGCCAAACTGCAGGTGCAAACATCTGCTCCAGGTCAATAACTGGTGTAAGCTGGTGCATCTAAGTGTGCCATGCAAAGTATGTCATTTATCGCATTCCATAAGTTGCATGGGTTGATGACACATTCATGGCCCACCAGTGCTCTACCCCTGTGTACACCTTCTATTGCGGTTACACACTGTAGCACTTAAGTGCTACCTTATAGAATACCAAATAGGGCCAGATTCAGTGAATGGTGCCAAAAAGTAGGCACCGGGAAAAGTGTATACTCAGCACTATTCTACAAAGGGCATAGAATAGCGCTGAGTGCATATTTCGGTGCCCAACTCTGGGCACGAGGACTTACACCAACTGAAACCTGCTGTAAATCCTGGCAATGCAACTTGGGCACACAGTCCCAACATTCTGTAACACTGAGTGTAATTCTTTAGAGCACCCCAGTTCACTCATGCCCCTCCCATAGCCCTGCCCCCTTTTGGGTTGCACATGAGAGGATTTGGGCATGGATTTTTATAGAATTTCACACAGCCAGATCCGCGCACAAGTCCAATTTAGAGCCAGTTAACAAATAATTGATCATTAACAGCCAATTATTGACTGTTAATGGCTCATTAACTAATTTGTACATGGATGAGCAAGAAGTGACGTTCCAGTAAATAATACTGGAACATTTCGAAGGCCCACGTGACAGCTAGAGTCTCCTTCTCACTCAGTACATAGTTGTATTCCCTAGGGAACAGCTCCTGACTAATGTAAGCAACAGGACATTCCTCGCCATCCACTTCTTGAGCCAGGATGGCCCCAAGCCCAACCTCTGACACATCCATCTATACTGCAAAGGATTGGTTGAAGTCTAGGCTGACCGGCACTGGCTCTGAGCACATGTCCTCCTGTAGAGTCTAGAAAGCAGTGTCCAGTTCCAACATCTATTGCATCTTTGCAGGGGCTTTCTTCTACAGGAGGCAGGTCAGTGGTTTCACCTTTTCAGCAAATCTTGGGATAAATCGTTGGTAGTACCCAACAAGCCCCAGGAAGGCTCGCACCTGCTTCTTAGATTGGGGCACTGGCACCTGTGTGATCACTTCTACCTTCCAGACTTGGGGTCTCACTTGTCCTTTCCTGATATGGTACCCCAAGTATTGCACCTCTTGTCCTCCCAGGAAGCATTTTTTAATATTCAAAGTCAACCCAGCGGTCCGTAAACCATCCAGTACTACTTCTACCTGGATGAGATGGGTAATTCAGTCTTTACTGTTGATGACAATGTTGTCCAAGTAGGTAGCTACATAGTCACCCTGTGGCTTGCGTAGGCCATCAATAAGGTGCTGGAGCTCCATGAAGGCCAAAAGGTAATACAGTAAACTGGAATAGCCTTGGTCTGTCACAGTGTGGCAATACTTATGTACTTATAACTGCTCTACTTCCTCCACCTCCAGGGTTTCCTTGGTCACCCTATACAATAAATCATTCTTTACTATGAAATATGGGGGAGCTATCTTAGAGGAGTCCTAGGGTTTAACTTTGGACTGGGCTTCACTAAAGGATTTGTCCTCTGCCTGAGCTCTCTTAAAATCTTCTGGGGTTCTTCCCCCAGTCCATTCGGGCAGACTATCTAATGAGTCTGGGGAGTCCTGCCTGGATTCTTATCAACTACAGTTCTTTAGTTCAATGGGCAGCAAACGTTTTCCAACCACCACTGTCAGTGGGATGTAGGCAGCTTTAGGTTCTCTATATAGAAGTTGGAGTCCTCCAATGGGAATATTTCAGGGAAAGACAACTCCATCTTCTTCTTTGGGCCAGCAGTTAGCTGAGCCAAGACTGTTGGAAGACTGTTCCAAATTTTGAGAAATCCTGGCAAAAGACAACTGGGTAGGGAATCATGACGGGGGGGGGGGGGGTGTCATAAAGTGAGCTTGCATAAATTGCTGCTATTGCTGCTCATACTGAGCTTGCATGAACTGCTGTTGTTGCTTTTACTGGTACTATTGCTGCTGTTGCTCTTCCAGTAGGGCCTGGATCAGTTTCTTCATGTGTGCACTGTGTGAGAATCAAAATAAAAATAAAAATCTGCCTGTCCAGCTCTTACTAAACCTTTTAAAGATTCCCTCTCTCTCAGGGCACAGATAATCTCTTTAGCCCATCAGTCCCACATGGTAGTCTTACAAACCCCAGAGCCCTGAACACTAAGGATTTCGGCTTTTTCTGGCAAGGTAAGCTCTGGATCCCACTGTCAGAACTATATGCGGTAATGTGAACGAGGGTGGGTCATGGAGCCAGGTAAGACAAACCACACACACTCAATAAATTATGATGGGAGCAAATAATATTTATTAAGGTGTCCAGTAATGGCTCCAGTCCACTTCAGTGTCCTCGGGTGACCTGCTCCTGCATGGCCACAGCATACGTGAATGTCTCTCAGCTCAGCAGCAACTGTTACTGGTCTCTGGCCTGGTCCCTGGATCCAGTTACCAGCACAGTCTCTAGCAGGTACATAAGGATGCTCTGCAGCTGGTCAAGGTTCCAAGCTGAACTTGGCCTACCTGAACATAGTGGTTGCAATTTCTCAGCTTCAGGGTGGAGGCATCTACAGTGGGTGTCGCTACGGGCCTTCTTAACCTAGCTCTGGCCCAGAATTTTATACTTCCTGGACTTTGCCCTCCTGGCTCCACCCCTCCCGTTTACAGTTTATTAGGGCATATTATACCACCTGGACTAACTTGCAAATCTAAGCAGTTTACAGACTAGAAACAAAATTTCAGACAGGAAAGAGTATCACTTCCCCCTTGGGTGGGAATAGAGTTTTATTTAAGGTGGCCCTGACTGTGAGGAAATGTTCTTAAGGGATCCGCACCAGAATTTACACCAGGTTTCAGTTGGTGTAAATCCTCACACCCAAAGTTTGATGTGGAAATCAACTCTAAGCATTATTCTATAAATGGTGCACAACTCAGAGCACCATTTATAGAATAGAGCTCCAAGCTGATTTTTTTGGGCACCATAATTTGGATGCCATTCACTAAATTTAGTCCAAAATTTGCATGACTGCATATGCCCGGTTATAAAATTGCCCTGCCTAGTTTTTCCTGTTTGACATATGATGCATGTCCCTCTATTAATGCTAATGTTTCTTTTGTTACTAAATGTCAAATTGTTCATTAAAAAAAAAAGTATTGGCCATGGTGTTATTAGAGCATTTTACAAGCAAGCTTTTGAAATTGGTAAAATCTAATGGTTAAAAATATGAAATCTATGTTATCAATCCTTATTTTGCTTTCATTCCCCGTGCATTTCTAGAGCTAGGCGAAACTGTTTCCTTTCCATACGAACGGTTTTGCCTTCCTTTGAAAGTCAGAAGAGCTTGCATTTATACCATAAACATCTATGCAACCACGTTTGTCGAGAAACATGTCCCACAAAATTCCATTCATGTGTCATATTCTTCTCCTCGTCTAATTACAGGGTCAAGATGTAACAGTTTTTACTAGTAATTCTATTGAAGTCCAATATGATAGGGAAAGTTGCCTTGGTGTTAGAAATGGAAATTTCACCTATTTTCTTTCATGGAGAATTTTCTGACCAGAGAATGCATTCTTAAATGACCCTGCTAGTGCCAATGAGCATACAGTGACAAATTTTAGTATAAAGCTACAAGAGTGGGATGGGGGGAGGGTTGAAGGCAAAATTATTAATTACTGTGCTGAAAGAGCACAGACAATATTTGAAATAAATGTGCAGTTTGATTAGGCTGATTGATTATTCTGAGCACTCTGGATTTAAACAGTCATTAGACACACTAACCCAGTCATTAGTGCTTCCTTTATCAAGAAGCAAAGAATAAGCAGAAATTATTTTGCACATTCATCAGAGTGAGTTGACTCTATCACTGATCCAAGAGTCACAAAGACCAGCATATTCAATTAGCAGATACAATGTTATAATATGACACAAATATATAAATTAACACATCAGAGAGTTTATATTAGGGTTCATCTATGGCTATAAGCTATGAACCTAAATTTATGTAACCAGTACAAGTACTTTGTGCGGATATAAGGGATAGACACCCAAAACATTTTCATCCTTGTGTTTGTTATTAAACAGATGTTGTTACTTGTGTGCACTATATACACATACCGGTTACCGGTCAATATTCAACCTAGGGCAGTCAGAGTTTTTTTCAAACGTTGGTCACCACAGGCAGAATTATCCTGAGATATTCAATGCCAGGCCATGTCTGGACAATGGCATTGTATATCCAAGGCTAATTCTTTAGGTGCTAGCAGCTGGGAATTCTGCAGGTCCCGATATTCAGCTGGGATATGCTTAAGATACTCATGCAGTCCCAGTTGAATATTGGCCAGGACACGCATAAAATATTCTAGCTAGGTACTGACCCCCCCCCCCCCCCCTGTTCTGACCTTTCTCCCACCTCCCCAGAATTTCAGAATCCCCCTACCTTAAGATTCTCCTCTTCCACCCATCCCTAAAGAAAATATAAGCTGACCCCCCCCCCCATCTACACACACCCCTACATTGGCCTTCCCCCCGGCCTACCTTTGCAGGTCCTTGGTGGTCTAGTGGCAAACAGGCAGGAGTAATGCCCACTCGCTCCTCCCCAATGCAGCCTGCTGTTCAAAATGAATTCCATGACCTCTGGCAGCAACCTTGTGGTACTTCAAAAAAGTTTAAATCGCTTTAAACATCTACTCCATAGTGCGCGCTGTTCTGAAAGAGGTCACACTATTAGCACACAGTGCTCACTCTATCTCAAGATAGTTCACCCATGCATCCCCATCAGGAACGAGTGTGCACTGTGTGCAAATAGTGCACTCTCTGTGTGCAAATAGTGAAAAAATGTGCACTATGGGGCAATTCTATAAATGGCACTCAAAGTTCAGCACCAGAAAAGATCAGTACTAAATGTTATTCTATAAGGGATGTTTGCTCTTTATAAAATAGCTCTTAGTGCTGATTCCTGCACCCAACTCTGAGCATCAGACTTGTGCTAGCTGAGACCTGGTGTAAATTCTGGTGCATAAGTTGGGCATGGGTCCCCTCAATCCCACAATACTGTGCCTAACTTTTCAAAATGCCCCTGATCAGCCCATTCCCCCCTTTAGGTTGCATGCTATTGGATTTGTGTATGCAGACAGATGCACGCTGTGATGATCCCTTCAGCCTTCAGACCACCGTGCTCCTGAGGCCACTGGGCAGCTGCTCGCACTCCCAGTTTAGTAATTTCTGAGTCCAAAACAAGTCCACCAACAGATCCAGTCCAGGTTTTCTCTTTTATTTGAACCCAAAATATTTCCATACTTGCAACAACACAATAAGTCACAACCAAAAGCATAATCCAATAAACAAAAGATTAACAACTTCCATGGGTCCAAAACATTTCAGAGAAACCCTTCCTAAATGATACCTTCTTGGGGTCCTACTCAGGCCCCTCTGTTTCAGGCTTGGTCTTTCCCCACATTTTCTATCGCTCTCCCAGCTGGCCAAGTCCTAGGGAGTTCCGTCCTCCCGTTCCTCTCTCTCTCTGTTTGTCTGCAAAACCTTTTTCTATAGCAGAGGACTGTCAGGTGCTTCTAGAACTCCACCCTTCTCTTCCTCCCCACCCCCCCAAGGGATGATATCACCAGCCCTCTTACTTTCTATGGGGTATAGGACTGGACTACAATTCCCAGAAGACCTAGCCACATTCCCTAGGCTCTAGCTACTGTGGAGTCAGGAAGCCTATTCGCCCCACCCCCACTGATCACAGACATACAGCCTTCTCCTATTACACAAGCAGTCCCTTGCTTCTTCCATGAATGAATCCTTTACAAAGTATTCTCTGAGGTTCACCTGCTAGACCTGGAGATTAGCTTTTGTGAGAAAAACATCCAAATGCAGATTTATACCACTTTTTGGACATTTTTCTCTTTTGAAAATGAGTCCCATGGTAACTTGGTAACTTAGTAAGTTGACAGCAGATAAAGAGCTGAATAGTCCATCCAGTCTGCCCATCAGTCACATTTATTATCAATTCAGGATTAAATCAACAATGAACATGAGATTATATACTTGATCGTGGTCTCTCTTTGGTGTTTCTGGGACATAGACCGTAGAAATCCACCTGGCTCTGTCCTTATGTTCCAACTACTGGAGTTGCCATTAAAGCCCACTCCAGCCTATCTGAATCTGTCATATCATTTGCAGGGCACAGACCCATGTGGACAGAGGTTCCATCTTCTCTTTTCAAGGTGATCCAAATCGCTTCTTCGACTAGGGATGAGCAGTTTACATGAGTGCTCATCCCTAGTGGATAGTTGCAGTTCTGAGAGTGATGAGTACATAATATGTGTACTTAGCGTAGGAGTGGAGACTATGGTGTATATTAGAGTACGCAGCCTTGGGAAGGCCACTGAATGCATGTCATATATTATGAATGGCAGGCTAATTTGTGAGTCACTGCATGGCTTCTAATGCAAGCATAATGCCCAATTTTTGCTCACTAATGCAGTAAACAAATTATATACAATATGAACCCTACACCTACACGCTTCCTTAATATAGTGGGCATGTATTCCCTTGACCTCAGCCCCAACTCTTTTCACACTGAAACAGTTCAGTGAGTCACTGAACTTGTTATCGGTCCAACAATGTTATCTTGTAATCCTTTAATCTTTTACAAAACTCGTTATACATTAAAAAAAATTTTTTTATAAAAAAGCTACTTAACTTTATCAGCAGAATGTCATATTGCTGAAGGACCCACACCAAAATGGTCAATGTTTCAGGAACCTGTATCAGGGCTTGGTCCTAAAAAAACAATGATCTTCATTACCATAAGTAATATTGTTAAATGTAATATTAAAATCACCCACCTAATACTTCTTACCTCACTAGCCTCAGCTTAATTGTTACTCAATCCATTTCCAAAATGGCTACTGAGACTAAGATGCTAATCTAATAATACTGACATCTTATGATATTTATTAAGGTTTTTCATCTAATCGCAGCCCTTCATTGTGGCTGTGCGTTGAGAGCTGCTTCATAAGAGACATTGTATATCCAGTACAGTCTGTTACCCTGAAGATTTTATTAATCCAGTGCACCAGGTTCAAACATCACCGTATGAACACAGAATGTTTCTTGTGACACCTGAGGCAGGCGGCTGCGTCCACCAAAACATTAGCCCACATCGGGTCATTCCACTGGTGCTTTTCAAATAAAGAACTTCTGAACATCTCCTCCCAGGCTGGAAGTCAGTTTGTTGCCCTCTGCTCCCGTGTTGTTCCTCTTTTATGTTTCATGGAGGATGTGTCCCACTTCTGCTTTCTTACATAGCGGTGTGACAGCAACATTGAAGGTCCAAATTGGACTTTCAATAAATATTAGACTATTGTGTTTCGTACTAGTACCACCTCTGAATCTAAATTGGTAGTGTATGAAATTGTATATCCTTGTGATCCACTATATATAGGTAGATCTAGTAGATCTATAAAATATTGGTTAAAAGCACATAAATCGCAAATTAACTGTAAGGTTATGACTGCTCCAATAGTGGCCCATTGGTTGGAAAAATCTCTGATTTAAAACGGAGGGTCATAAGATAAAATAGAAGTGGGGTGGGAGGGAGGTGATGCAGACAAACTTCCTAATTTAAAAAAAAAAACAATATTGGATACATCAGCTGAACAGAGTATATCTGGGAGGGCTAAATCTAGAGGTAGATTGGTGGCATCCTTTTTTAAGCTGGGTTCCTGGTAGGCTATATTAAATGTCAGTCAGTCAGTGACATCAGTATATTAGATTAGTGTCTTAGTCCTAGTTGCCATTTTGCAAATGGTGTATAGGTGTTGGGTTTATGTTGTATTGAATTGTATATTACCCCCACCTTGAAAGCTATAGACAATTTAAATTGATTTTATGTAAACAAATTATATGCACACTTCTCTGCATTAGGGCAGAATAGCTAATAGTTTCATTACCACTATTTTAATATGTTATGGGCTGGTGTCTTCCAGCTTCTACAAAAAACGTTTTTGCATTGTGCACCAAGAAAATTGAGCACAGACATCATGCTCAAACTGTACTAGCATCTACACAAATTTTCTGCATCAGTCCCTCGGTTATAGGGCAGTTGCTCTTGGAGTTACCCATAGTCAGATTTTTAGACTATCCACATAAAATATGCAAGAAAGATTTGCAAGCAATGGAAGTAGTGCATGCAAATCTATTGCAGATATCCTGAACAGCATACTGGTTAAAGACTACTGCAGGACTGACAAGATATACTGCTATAGGGCCTTTTGCCAGAAGAGGAATTTCCTTATGTACAAGGCAAATATCATAGTATTATAAGCATGTGACTTTGTAGGTCAATTTGAGACAGCAAGTGTTGGAGCTTTCTTCGGCAGTTAGTTTACAGTCAGTAAAGTAATTCAACAGGAGGATTGCACTTATGCTAATTTGTATATATTTGCTTTGACCTTTTTCTCTTTACTGGATATATTCCTTTTTATGAGAATATTTTCTCCTCTCTGAGTTTATTTTTTACTTTGTTTTATCTGAATGTAAGGGTATCATGAAAGTGCCTGATCAGCCACTCAGAATGAAGGTCTAATGCAGAAAGCTACCATGTGAAAAAACATGTGGTTAAAGAGAGCTCATCATGCACAATAGTGGGTGAGCGATGAGGGAAAGGGTTCAGCAGCTGAATTCACTGATGCAGTAGATATCGGCACAAGCATATTAAAATGTGCTATTCTGCGGCAAGGCAGAGAAGTCCACAGGACATTCTAACATGAGCACAATGTGAGAAATTTACTGCCAGGGTTGCGGTGGTGTAGAAGGGTTAGTTGCCCTGATAGTCTAGTGCAGGGGTAGGCAACTCCGGTCCTCGAGAGCTGCAGGCAGGTCAGGTTTTCAGGATATCCACAATGAATATGCATGAGATAGATTTGCATACCATGGAGGCAGTGCTTGCAAATCTATCTCCTTCATATTCATTGTGGATATCCTGAAAACCTGACCTGCCTGCGGCTCTCGAGGACCAGAGTTGCCTACCCCTGGTCTAGTGACACCTATGACCCCCCTCCCCTGAAATAAAACAAAATTCCTGGTTGTCTAATGACCACCAAGACCCAACCCAATCTGACCCCCCCCCCCCCCCCCCCCCGCAACATAAAACCAAAATCCCTGGTAGACTAGTAGATCCCTAGAAGATCTACCTCCCCCTGACTTAAGAAAAAGAAATCCCTGGTATTTTAATGGCCTGCTAAAATGACTCCCCAACTTAAAAAAAAAATCCTTGGTAGTCTAGCAACCCCCTCCTCAACTTAAAAATTCCCTGATTTTTATTTTATTTATTTATTTGTAGCATTTGTATCCCACATTTTCCCACCACTTTGCAGGCTCAATGTGGCTTATATTTGCCATAGAGGCGATTGCCATTTCCGGTTAACAGAATTACAAATGATATTGCATTCAAGTGCGTATATTCATGGTAAAAGAATACATTATGGTATTGCATATAGGTTCCTGAGTGATGGATTGGACTGTAACTTATGTTATCAATTATAGAGAGATCTTATTCGACATAGGGTTAAAGTGGTACTGCATTAAGGTGCGTACATACATAGTAGAGAAAAATACGTTATGGTATTGCATATAAGTTCCTGAGTAATAGATTGGATTGTAACATATATTGGGTCGTCATTTATAAAGAAATCATTTTCGACATTAGGGTAGAAGTGGTAGTGTTTGTTCATTAATAGAAATGAGGTTAATCAGTCATGTGATGAGAGATCAGTTCTGTCTCGTTCATGATCAGTCTTATTGTTTAGTAATTAGGATGGTTGTTATGGTATGCCTTCTTGAACAGGTCAGTTTTCAGTAGCCTTCGGAAGGTAGCTAGATCTTGTGTTGTTTTTATGGCCTTCGGTAGTGCTTTCCATATTTACGTAGAAATGTAGGAGACGCTGGTTGCGTATGTGGACTTTTATTTTAGTCCTTTACAGTTGGGGTAGTGGAGGTTGAGGAATGTGCGTGCTGATCTTTTTACGTTCCTAGTAGGTAGGTCTATAAGGTCTGACATGTAGGTCGGGGCTTCCCCGTGTATAATTTTGTGGACCAGGGTGCAGACTTTGAACGCAATTCGTTCTTTTAATGGAAGCCAATGTAGTTTTTCTCTTAGGGGTTTGGCGCTTTCTTATTTCACTTTCCCAAATATGAGTCTGGCTGCTGTATTTTGAGCGGTTTGAAGCTTCTTAATGGTTTATTCTTTGCATCCGGCATAGATGGCATTACAATAGTCTAGATGGCTGAGCACCATTGATTGTATCAGGCTGCGGAATATTTCCCTTGGTTTGATCCTTTTAAGTTTCCACATTGCGTGGAACATTTTCTTTGCTGTATTTTTCGCATGGTCTTCTAGTGTGAGATTTCGGTCAATAGTGACTCCCAGAATTTTCAGACTGTCAGAGACCGGAAGAGTGTATTCTGGAGTGTTTATGGTATTGTGTTTATTTGAGTTATATTGTGAAGATAGGATGAGACATTGTGTCTTTTCTGCATTTAGTTTTAGTTGCAATGCGTCCGCCCATGAATTCATTATTTGGAGGCTGTGTTTGATTTCATTTGTGATTTCGGTTAGATCGTGTTTAAACGGGATGTATATCATGACATCGTCTGCATAGATGTATGGGTTGAGACCTTGGTTGGATAGCGAATTGGCTAAAGGTGTCATCATTAAGTTAAATAGGGTTGGTGAGAGTGGTTATCCTTGTGGTACTCCACATTCGGGTTTCCATGGTGTTGACGTTTTTGACTTTGAAATCACTTGATAAGTTCTGATTGTCTAGTATACCTCCCCTCCCTTCTCCATCAAAATCAATACCCACCCTCTTCTACCCCCGTGCCACCGTCATTGAAAATGATGATAGTGGTGCATTGTGACACACCTTTAGAGGTCAGTCTACAAAATAAGGCAATATTTTGCAAAGTATTACTGCATATTTAATGCAGCAGTAATTTGTATGCTCACAGATTACTGCATCGCTGTAGTAGAGAGATTTGCATACAAGGAAGCAGTACTTTCAGATCTATCTTATGCATACTTATTGTGAATATCCTGAAAACCTGACTGGCAACCTGTCCCCAAGGCCTGGATTGAAAAGCATTGGCTTAGTATAACTTTTGAAGCACAGTTCTTCCAGGTCAAAAGATGCTACATAGCGTTGATTACAACTGCAGACAAATCTTTTATTTCCAACAAATGTCTACTTATCAAAGACATCGTTGGACAAGAAAAGTTTAAGAATAAGCAAAGAAATAAAACACCAGAAACAGGAAAGTTATTTTCAGGAACTGAGACTGGACCAGAAGAAGGAAATATTTATCCCATGCACAAAATAATATACCAGGTCTACCATACTGCTGCTGAACTAAAATTCAGCGGGGAAATAATGTATTTATTTATTTTTGTTACATTTGTACCCCACGCTTTCCCACTCATGGCAGGCTCAATGCGGCTTACATGGGGCAATGGAGGGTTAAGTGACTGGCCCAGAGTCACAAGGAGCTGCATGTGCCTGAAGTGGGAATTGAACTCAGTTCCTCAGGACCAAAGTCCACCACCCTAACCACTAGGCCACTCCTCCACTATGGGGTGTTGGTCATACTATATTCTCTTCCACTGGAAGTTTTATGATTAACATTGTGCATTTTGTCTAATATTTCTGTTGTTTTCACTCTCTTGCTTTTATTTGTTTTACTTACTTGTAAACCACTTTGCAGATCCAGGTGGTGTATTATATGATTAAATTCAAATTCAAACATATTCAGGTCAATTCTGTAATTGGGTGCATGCACTTACACCCACTTTGCATGTATAAGTGCTGAGAAAATTCTAACGAAAATGTCGTAGGGGCCCTTTTACTAAGCTGTGTAAGTGTCTACGCACACCCAATATGTGTCAAAATGGAGTTATTGCCTGACTACCGCATGGCTATTGTGGTAATTTCATTTTTGGCGTGCATCCGATACACGCGGCTGAAAAATATTTTTTGTTTTCAGGCACGCGTAATGGACGTATGCAAAGTGGCATTTGGCTCACGTAGGTCATTACCGGCCAGATTCTTTGCCGCTAGGCCAATGGCTGGCGGTAATGTCTCAGACCCCAAAATGGACACGTGGCAATTTTCATTTTTCCGCACGTCCATTTTTGGCAAAAAAAAGGCCTTTTTTGTAGGTACACTGAAAAATAATACTGTGCGCGCCCAAAACATACATCTACACTACCGCAGGCCATTTTTCAGCGCACCTTAGTAAAAGGACCCCTTAGTGCATAACTGCAAGCAGACATACACGTGGGTAGAGCATGGGAGGACCATGGGCATGTCCCTATATCTTATGCACATAACTTATAGAATAATATAAATTACACACATGTCTTGCCACATTTAAGTGCACTCATTTACCCCTGCCATTGACAGGGCATAAACAGGTGTGTCAAAATGTAGGTGCACCATGCGGATTTATGCTTATATTTTATAATGCAACCTTGGTACCGCTGTTCTCTCTAAACTGAGCAGGAGTCCTCCAACTGCATTATTGCCAGTGGGGGAGGGGGTGGTGCTTCAATCACTGGGGACAGACAAGTTCCCTGGAGTCCTGCAAAGCTTGCCGATCCCTCACTATTGAAAATGTGATAGTGAACAGCACCCCCCCCCCCCCCCCAGTAGCAGGACCGTAGCTGGACGGCTCCTGCTCAGCTTAGAGGGAACAGTGCTTGACACCCAGATGCCGATGTAGAATTAGCACTCAGCGCACAGCATCGAGGCGCCTACATTGTAATGTCCAATTATAGAACTGCCACATTATGATTTTCTATATTGTGCAATATATACAGTAGATATTTAACATATAGCTCTTCTGCTATTTACAGCTTCTGGAATACTCTTTATAACGTTCTGTCCATGTTCTGCTTTGGTTTCTCTACTTGGTTTTAATCTCTGCTTTGCTTACTAGTAATGTTTTTCAGTCAGAAAAGTACAGCATTACTTAGAAATACTAAATCAGAAATGAAACTGCATGAAATTGTTTTCATACTTGATTTCCAGTTGCAAAATTTGGGCCAACATAAAAATGATAATTTTGTTTTAATGAGTGCTCTTTAATTGGACTCTGTAATGTATTGATTTTTATATACTGTCACTACATCACTAATTTGTGCTGCAGAGGGAATAAGGGCTAACAACTTCATTACTATCTAAATGAACTGTGGGGAACTTATATGTTTGCTTTTATTTATGTTTTTTTTTTTTCAGGAGATCGTGCACATCATTGATCTTGATTTGATGGACCTGAGTGGTGCCAATGAAGATGCCCTAGAATGGGATGAAACTGATATAAGTCATAAACTGATTTGCATAAATGAAGAATCAAACAGCTTTGAACATGAAGACAATCTTGATGTACCAATAAAAGCATTAGATTTAGAAGGATGTGTAAAAGAGAACCAGAATGAAAAAGAGGATGTTGCTAATCAAGCAAGATCATTGAACTTTTCCAGTGTCATGGTTCCTTTGTGTCCGCCAGTCTACCAAGTATATAGTCTCCACAATGTAGAGTTATATGAAAGAAACCAGGCACCTTTCTTTCACAAGACTCTAAAGCTACCCAATGTAATGATACCTAGCGCTCTTCAGAAGAGCCTGAGCAAAGACTCATCATTTTCATCAACAAAGTCATTACCAGAAATAGTAAATGAAAATGCTTCATTTCAACCCTATAATGCTCTGTTCTGTAAAAAATTAAGCAGGAATTCTGGGAGTAAAAGTGGTATAGTCAGTGAAGGTGGCACGGAAACTACAACCCATTCAGAAACCTGCTTATTAGCAGACATGGGGGGAACTCATAAGCAACGGGTTGATACAGAACTTTTGGACTTCCAAATGGCAGAAATAGTGGATGTTCTGAAACAAAAAATTGAAGATGAAAAGATTATGTTTCCAGGTAGCTCCCAGTCTGTAGCAACCACAGATTGTGTAAATGGGAAAGAGAGAGATTTCAAGATAATTCCTAAATACACTTCTAAATGTTTAAAAGAAGAAATGCAGGAGAAACATGATGTGTTCACATTTTATGATTACTCATATCTTCAAGGTTCTAAGCACAATTGGCCCCTCTTCGTAAAACATGTACAAGGTGAGAATCTGATAGAAAATGATCATAGAGAGCAAAATACTTCTCATTTTTGTTTTGATGGAGTACACTGTAGGTCCAAGCATCCTGAACTACAACCCTGTGAATCTATTTTGCCAGTTTCCTCAGGAGAACCCGATCTTAATTCCTTAAGTGCAATGGAAGGTATCAAACTATTAATGAATAAACAGACTGAAAGCCAGTTTTCCTGCTTATCTCATGGTTCTTCACTAGATTCTCTATGTACTGCAGGTGATTTATTTGGATTAAATATTTCCAAACCCAGAGATGGTCTTCAACGTAGCACTTCTTTGGAGAGTTGGTTGGTTTCTTGCAAAAGTAATGAAGACCTTTTTAGTCAACATAGTTCAGGAGATATTAGTATAAGCAGTGATTCAGTTGGAGAGCTAAGCAAAAGGACATTAGACCTATTGAAACGTTTAGAAGATATTGAGAGCCCTACTGAGCAAAAGATAAAACATAGCATCTCAGACATTATGCTCCAGAGCACCTCTCAAAAAATTTCTTTACCTGGTCAGCCTTCACTGGATCTAGCCTTTTCGATGAATGAAGACTCAGCAGCTTCGCTCACAGAACTGAGCAGCAGTGAAGAGCTCTCTCTCTGTTCAGAAGACATTGTGCTACACAAAAACAAAATTCCAAATTCGAATGCATCCTTCCAGAAACACCTGAACCAGTCAGTGGCTGATGAAAGTGATGTCAATGTCAGCATGATTGTCAATGTCTCATGTACTTCTGCTTGCACAGATGATGAAGATGACAGTGATTTGCTCTCCAGTTCTACTCTTACTTTGACAGAAGAGGAGCTCTGTATCAAAGATGAAGATGATATCTCTAGTATTGCTACTGATGATGACATTTATGAAGAAAGCAGCTTTCTATCAGGAATTGATTACATAAAAAATGAACTGCAGACTTGGAACCGGCCAAGGTTTTTGCTACTCAAGGAAAAGAAAAAATGCAATTTTAGTGACAGCATACATAGTGAAAAAGATGGTAGTGCCAACAAGATATTTACTGTCACTGATAAATTACACACTGAATCAGTTCTCAACAGTTCATCATGTAGGTATGTAGAAGATAATGCTAATAGCAGGAATGCCTCCAATACTAGTGGACTGGATGCAAAAGATCAGTCTCAGAAGGATAGTTTGCAAGTTGATAAAGGTCAGTTGGTGGATGATATGGAAAATGGCAATGTTGAAAGCACTGATGAGAGATCAAAGGAGGGACCCAATAGATCTTCAGCACTTGAAGATGTTTGTACAGTCACTGAACATATAACTGGAAGAGGATTTTCTTCCTGTGAACTATTTACAGACATCCCAAATAAAACTGATCCTAATACTCAGGTATGCTCAGATGATTTTCAAAACTATTTGGGGTCCAGTGGTCATCAAAGCAAAAGCCCACATTCTTCTCCTACTACTAATTACTGCACTGTTTCTGTTTTAAAAGATGAAGATAAAGGTGCAAAGAGTACTCCAATCCTTAGCTATGAATGTGAAGATCAACCTAATGGTACAAATGATCTTGCAAAGTCCAGTGACTGTTATTCAAGTTTTACGGAAACTAAAATAGAAGATCTTGCCTCTGCTAGTTGTGTTTCCTGCTGCAGATGTGACTCTAAGCCATCTGACAGACAGACTACTGAAGACTGTTCAGTTCACAATTTTGTGATGGAGATTATTGATATGGCATCAATGGCCTTGAAGAACAAATCCCAATCTGAATGTGAATTAGTGAGTCCCACCTCACTAGCACAGATCAAGGAGAAGGTGTTAGAACATTCTCACAGGCCTATACAACTAAGAAAGGGTGATTTTTACTCATATCTTTCTCTTTCTTCTCATGATAGTGACTGTGGTGAGGTTGTTATTTACACTGAAGACAAAAGCAGAACTCCAGTGCCAAAGGACTTTTCTGAAATCAGCCTATATGGAAAAGATGACTTAGAGTATGCTTTTGAAGCTTGTACAGATGATGAACCTGTTGAGGAGCAGTCATGCCTCCCCAGTGGTCTTACAGAAGGCTTAGTGGCCTGCGAAGACATGGTTTCATTGGAAGAATCTAAAGCTCCAATTTCTTTGCAGCTTGATAAAACCGATATTCAGGAGCTCGGTTCCATCAAGCAAAATGCAACACATGTGACAGGTGGCTCAGAGACCTTAAATATCAGTCATGAGAACTCTTCCATTAACAGGAAGGATGATGGCTATGGAAATAAAAATCCTAAATCAAGTAGCGTAACGTCCACAAAGGTTTCAGCTCTAGACCTGCATTTAAAATCATCAAACATGACAGAACAAAATACATTGCATCATAACACCAAAACTCTTACTAGTGAACAGAACCTTCAACCTCAGGTGTGTCAAGCTTCATATACAAAGGTATGAGTGAAAGAGTGTGTGCTTATGTATAGCAAAATTGCCATTACCATTCTTAGTTAGTGCACTCTTATGTACACATGCACAGAGACAGTCTATAATCATAATGCAATGAAATCTACAGTAATGAAAGAAATACTCATATAAACAACTTAAAATATATAGTATGTTTACTAAACTGTGCTAAGCTGCTAGTGCAGGTGTTAGTGTATGGTAGCTGTTCGTGAAGATCCACACTAATGGCTACTACGTTAAAACCAGCCAGCTGGTAAACAAAAATCCTGTGCTTGCTACTTAGCTCAAGAAAAGGCAGGATCCAGGTAAGTGATGGATATAGATGGGGTATGGCTGGCATTGACAGCTAGTGCATGGGATAGTACTGCATGCTAGCTTTCATGACTTATGATAGTGTAGCTGCACTTAATGCCACTTCAAGAGATGAGCTACCACCAGTCTGGAAGTTTCGCTCTGAATCCCCCTCATCCCCCAAATAAGCTCCCTTCCCCATCCCCAACAGGATCATCCCCCACCCCAAGCAAGTACCCCACAAAAGAACTCTCTGAGCCAAAGCCCCCCATACCCTGACACACCCTCTATATTCTGTGGGATTTATCTGGGGTGGTCCCTAGTAGTCTAGTGATCCACTGCAGGAGTGGTCCCACTCTGTTTGTGCCCCATAGCTGTTCTGGGTCCAAAATGGCACCTATGGCCCCTAGCTATGGTATCATGTAACATCACTAGGGGGTCATCCTGCCATATAAGGGCAATCACTCCTTATATACTAAGATGACCCCTAGCAGTAGTAACTAGAGCTGGTATAAATGTCTGAACCAACATGTGTGTATGAACATGCATAAATTATAGTGTTCTATAATTTACTCATCTGCACGTTGCCCAAGCTTCACCCAAATTCCGCCTATGTACATGCCCAGCAGCAAAGTGCATGCCAACAAATCATGGCACATAGTTTTCTGCTGATAAGTGTTCCATAAGAGGTCATTTACGTGCATAAGTACTCACTGAATTGATGAAACGATTAGAATACCACCAATTGTGTATGTTCCTATTGCCTAAAACTAGACAGCTCCTTATAGAATTACCCCCTATGGGGTACAAAATACTACAAGTTAAGCGCATATCTCTGGCACCTAGCCACAAGCATATACATCAGCTCTATGGCTGGCATAAATGCTTGTGCCTAATTGCATACATGTTTATATATTCTGTTACACAAATATTCTATAGAGGAAATTACGTGTCTACTCTCCTCCAATCTGGCACTCCTGTATAGAATTGCCCTCCACATGTATAATTCTAGCTGATTAAAATAAATCACTTTCATACTGTAAATGCTTTTTGTGCCTATGGTTGCAAATAATAGTGATATCGTATTGAATAATGGACCCTACATATATAAATAGATAATAAAGATTCCCTTGCTCGCTGTTCCTTCAATTTCACACTGTCTTTTCCTCTGCTGTCACTCTTCTTTTCACTAAACACGTCCACAGGAGCGGAACCTGTGGGCAGTTTTAGCTGCTTTTGAAGTCAGGGCATTTTATCCAGGTAAACAGTAACCCCCACTGCTTACTAAGCCACGCGGCAATGCCAGTACAGCCCATTCAAAGTGAATGGGCTGTGTCAGCATTAGCACACAGCAGCCGCTAGCTTAGCTTAGTAAACAGGGGGATAAAAGAGTAACATAGGGGTAAATTTTCAGTGGTGGCAGCCACTGCATTAATTTAAGTAACAGTGCCATCGCTATCCTAGGCCTAAACTAAACATATAAACTCTTCGTATAGTAGCTGTCTATTGCACTATCCCTCTAATTCTATAAAAGTCACCAAAAATTGTGCATGCAAAATTGGGCACACGCCCAATTAGTATGCACAAATTAACTGAATAATGAGCTAACTAGCATCAATAATTGGCTTTTTAACAAGCAATTATTGGCACTAATTAGGTTTTTGGCATTTATGCACTTAAATTTAGGCATGGGATCCAGGCCTAAAATTTACATATGATCTGAAAAAGGAGGTGCGAAAATGGGAGGGTGAGGGATGTAACAGGGTTGTTCCTAAAATTAATGTGTGCTGTTATAGAGTAACAAGGTATGATGGAGTTTATAGAAACTGCCCTCATCCTTAAGAAAAGTCCCTCTCTAACTAACCTGGGCCATCTTAAGAGCACTGATCCTGCCCTGGGAGGAAGTGAACCAGGGGGGTGGAGTCAATACCTGGGAGTTTAAAAGACAGAGCCAGACTGAGGTTAAGGAGGCCCAGGGAAGGAAGAACTGAAGCTCCAGCATACACCTTTACTGAACACTTCTAGTTGCTGTGATCTGGCTGAGGTAAGCCAATCTTTTATTTGAAGAATTGTGAGCCTTGTTCTAAGTTCTGGCTGAAGCCAGACCTGGAAATACAAAGAGAGAAAAAGAGAAGCTAAAAACTGTGTTTGGGGCATGGATGTCACAGGCCATAGACTGTGTTTTGGGCCCTGTTGGCCACAGGCCCATGCAAAATCTTTTCCTCTTCTGAAGATAAGAGACTTTACCTTTGTTCTAGGCCTGTGAAAGAACAGGCCTCAGATTTAAGTTAATAAAGCACTTATTTCATGTTTATAAACTTGTCCAGCAGTGTTATTGACAGGGCCATCCCATAACCCTCACCCTGGGTCTCACATGAGGGTACACGCCTAATGTAGGCTCGTAAATTTGCACCATGTTTCAGTTGGTGCAAATGGCTGTACCTAAAGTTAGGTGTGATTCCAGGGTGTAAGCGATATTCTATAAACCGTGCCATATATAGAATCTAGCCCTATATTGAATATGTTTTGGAGCTTGTCTCACTCTGTTATCTCTCTGCCCCTCCACTATATGCTGTTAAACGTATTTATACATTCATCAGCTGAAAATGGAAAAACAGCAGACAAATATCAAATTGGCCCTTCCAGTCTGTCCAGTTGCAGTTACTCCTCTTTGGATATTTGAGCATACTTTCCCATATTCAAATCAACAGCAGTTTCCCATTTCTTGTCTTTTATCTGAACTTTCTTAAACTGTTTCCAACCATTGCTTTCTATATCAGACCCAAACATGCCCTGCATCAGTTGCACCAGTTGTACCTCCACTGGTACACCATTTCAAGCCTTGTCATCATCTTCTATGATTCTTATAAGATAATAATGTGGAACGGCATTATAGAAAGGGTGTTCAAATTGGGACCCACCCCACAATAGCCAGGACCCTGCAACCAGTCACAGAATCTATGACAAGTCAGAATTGAAGTGTAGAGACTGAGCGTTTTCATTAAAACTTGGGGTCCATGGGTCAGTTTAACAAGCAGACAATGGAAAAGGTGCCGGTACTCAGTACCTCCTCAAAAAAAGCTCCAATGCTATTAAATGGCAACATAGATGTTTATGTGCAAGAACATAAATGGTTATGTAAGCTTTTTTAGAAACAGAGATATGTATTTTTCCCCACGCTGCTACAAAGCCCAGTATCCCTTGTCAGTTTGACTTTCGAGGAAGGGTGGGGGATATCAACCACTAGGAGATGAAGGAGGTGGCCTCCCCTAATGCCTCCAGTGGCGTGCTGCTCAGTAGGAGACTTTTTTGAAACATGGCATCCTGGGTTACAGGTCTAACATCTGACATCCATCTTTTTAAACATAGATGATCATTCTCGTTCTGAAATGGAGAATAAATGTTTATTTTTGGGGCCGGCGCTAGTCCCGCACAAAAGACGTCCAGTCTGTACCCCCTTGCCATTTGGAAATTCTTCAGCTTTACACATTCAGCTTTGTAAAATTGGAACATAGCTATCTATGCATGATAGATGTCTAAGTGTTGATTTACGGACATCCAAAATGTGAATGGCACTTCTAAAATAAGTAGGAAAAAAAAGGTGGAGATGCCAAACGGAGATAAGGACGTTACAGGAGCCACAATATTGGATATCACTGATGTGATATGACATGACATGTGCTTGCTTCAGGGGTCCTCAATTCATTATGCCCAGAACTGTATGACCTGTATAATCTATCAGCACATTGAGGAATGTTCAGAAAAATGTATGGTCTGAAGAATAGCTATCATGTCTTTCCCATCTACTACGAAGGAATAATAAACTTCTGAGGCAGGCACATGCTGAAGCATGGTCTTGTCAGGTCATATGAAACCAGTTCCAATAGTGTCTATGTTGCCATTGCATAGCACAAATTTTGAGTATGTATCTAAGCAGTTACACTACATACTACATTCCTTTATAAAATAGACTACCAGGAGCCCTCTATGTGCCTAATATAGGTGCCCAGTCATAGAATTACCCTCTCAATGCAGTTTTGCCATTGCTGTTTGCATCCATGTGGATATCATAGAAAGTGAATGACTTAAAATTGCCCTCGTAATCTGCATAACCTTCTGAAGTTTCAAACACAAATTATGTAGGTTGTTTGTATATGAAGATTTAGTGCCCTGTTTACTAAGCCGTGTTATAGGCGTGTTAGCATTGTTAACATGCGTTAACCATGTGCATGCATTAACTGTGTATGTGCCTATAATGTCCCTATAGGCGCCTACACGGTTAGCGTGCGCGCTAATTGTAGGCGCATTAAAAATGTTAATGCGCCTTAGTAAACAGGGCCCCAAGGTTGTTCAGGCTGAAAAGTCTGTGTGCAGCTTATTTAAAATTTACTTGCAGATATATAGGGGCCAACTCAAAGTATTCTTGTGGCCAATATGAAGCTATGAAGCTTTGCTTTCTTAACTAGAAAAGGTTAAGATGCCCATTAAGATTGATTGATTTGGCATTTTCTAATAAATAAAGCAGGAATATGAAGTTGCTTGCTGGCTGTTCAAATAGTCTGAATTGGTCCCTAGATAAGTACAACAACAATGCAAGCAGATTTACTAGTGATAAGAGGTCCTCAGTTTACCCCCAGGAGAACAGTTGAACCACCAACAGCCTTGTTTTAAAGCTTAAAAAATGATTTTCAGATTTAATTTTTTATTGATGATAACTTTACTCCTTTTTTTTAAATACAAGATAATTGGGTCTGGAGCTTTATTTTTGTTGGGTTACTTTGTTGCACTGCACAATCCAATATGTATTTGGCTAGCTCACAAAATTGACCACTCGGTATAGAAATAGCACTGCTTTCTATGAATTGAACTCTTTGCCCATAGATTGCTATTATATTTCATCCCATAAGATATTGTCAGGAAGTACTTCTGCTTATTAATTTTGGTGGCACAACAAGGAAATGGGGTGAAGAGGGCCCAATATCAAGAGATCAGTCACCACATACAAGGGTAAGATGCTCCAGAAAAACCTTTATTGGGACCCAATAAAGGTTTTTCTGGAGCATCTTACCCTTGTATGTGGTGACTGATCTCTTGATATTGGGCCCTCTCCACCCCATTTCCTTGTTGTGTTCGATTGCTGTGGAGAGAGTGAACTCCGCTTTGCCTTTCTATTAATTTTGGTGGAACACAAAGGTGATAGCCAGGCGAAATGGCAAAGCCAACCTAACTCTGAAGTAAAGGATTGATATTCACAAATGGAGACTGTAAGAAAGTGGTTAATATGAACAGTAAAACATGATCACACTGATTTTCCAAATTAGTGTAGGGGTAGGGGAAGCAAAACATTTTTGCCAATGGTGATGCCATTAGTTACTTTCACAAAGAACTTTGGTTGGTAGGTCATAGGAACCAACTTTTTTAAATGATTGGGGTTGCTCATTTCGTCACAAATTTCCAAGTCCATGGTGGGTTTTGAACAGAACTGGCCAGGTTGTCTTTAAGTATAGAACACAGCAGGTGGTGCACACACAGGGAGGACTTGTGGGTAAAAGAAAAGCAAGGAGAAGCACTGCAAGTCCTATCAGTTTCTCTTGCTCCCCAACCCCAGCTCATTATCACAGTTTACCACCCAGCCCATCAACTCCACATGCTATGCCTTCTGGTCTACCCTAGCCAGAAAACCCACATTCTTCCCCTCACAGCCAGTCCTCAATAGTCCTTGTCTCCTACCTAAACTGCACACATCATACACTTTCTCTTTGTCAGACTATCCCTACTTCTTTCTCAACCTCTCCCCACCTTAATGACTTCTTACTCCTCTCATCATCTTATTCTGTTTCTCCATCTCTTCCAATGCATAGTTTGACTTTTGTTTTGGGGTAGGATGTTTAATGCCCCCCTCCCGATACCTACTCTACTCCCCCATTCTATACTTCCTCCTGACCTGATCTGCCTTGAAATCTACTAATTCCCCTCCCCCCCCCAATAAGGTTCTCTCTTACCCCTGCGCATCTTCAACAAGTTTACCCATGTTTTTCTGTGCAGTGTTGGAGGGGATGCAAGGAGCCTGGTACCATGGGTCCTGATCTCTGCGACACAACAAAATTAAAATACGTAATGGACATAACTCAATTCCTCCGCTGCACACTTCCCTAAATGTGACTTTGCCACATGAACTCTATCCTCCGACAATATCACTCTGTATTTGTTCTCACCATAGCCGTCAAATGCCTTCTGGTACTATGTATGCCACATTGAGCCTACAAATATGTGGGAAAATGTGGGATACAAATGCAACAAATAAATAAATAAATAAATAAACCTATATTAAGCCTCAGACCTTTTGGAGGACGGTCCAGCTCTGGTTGCAGTACTGGCTGGCCCATCCAATACCTTGGTCCCCAGTCTTTTTCTTATTTCCCAAGACGGGGCCTGGTTTTAAGTCACCTCAAGCCTTACTAGAGCGCCACGTTATGTGACTTAATAAACTTCTGTTAGACGCCACCTCTTGCACAAATAGGAGCTTGTTTGGGAGCCTTTCCTAGGACATTGTTCAGCTTGAATGCTACATACTTCTCTATTTCTGGTGTTTATGTTTGCCTTCAGGTCTGGACTTACATGATGGAGGGAGCGGGGGGTTAGTTTCAGGGGGGGGGGGTTCAGGAGGGGTATTCTTTCTAACTTGTACTCCTGTTTTTGAAAAATCTATACATAAAAACAAAAAAATGAAGTTTCCTTTGTTTATCAATTGTAGCCAGGGGTGCGGATGGATAATTTGGCTGAAATATTCTCTGCTTTGCATGATTGCATTGTTATGGTTTTTCTATCTTTTATACTTGTAGATGATGTTCTGTACCTTTTGGTTTTCAATAAAGATTTCTTGCAAATTAAAAAAAAATGATGGTAGGCCAGAAGATTGAATACTGTAAAATAAAAGGTTAATCTTGAAAGCCACAGGAAACATGCACTGCTGGTGTAAAGGCTCACATCTAAGTGCATAAGTGTAAGTCCCACTCATTCTGCACCCACACTCTGCCTCTGTGGATACCTACCTGTCAAATATGTGCTAACTAAGGTATACACATATTTACAGAATAGTGCTTAGGTGGATATTTTTTGTATTTATGCAAGTATATGCACACATATATGCTGGTATTCTAATCATTTATTCATGTATTTGGTGCATAAATGGTGCACACTTCATAGAATTATCTCTATTATCTACAGTAGGGATGTGCGTGGGAAATATTTTTGGTTGGGTTCAGTTTAGGTCAAACAAACAAAGTGGAAGGCATCAAAGCAACGAACCAGGATGGCCAGAGGTTCAGTTTGTTCATAAAATACACTTTATTCATAAAATCCAAAGGCTTGTGCAAACAACAGTCTTCAAGTAATATACAGGATGTGCATTACACCAAAACCCTGTTTTGGCAAAAGTCAGCCTTCATCAGGGGTCCTCATTAAAATAGAAATAGAAACAAAATGATTCAAATAAATTATACA
The DNA here is from genome assembly GCF_901765095.1 of Microcaecilia unicolor. Taxonomy (NCBI): domain Eukaryota; kingdom Metazoa; phylum Chordata; class Amphibia; order Gymnophiona; family Siphonopidae; genus Microcaecilia; species Microcaecilia unicolor. Next base: position 114,140,101 of record NC_044039.1, on the reverse strand, counting down.
TATTAACCAAATCAATAACAAATGATATATGAGAGAATAAAATAAAGAATGCAGAAAATATAAAAGAAAATAAGAGAAAAAGAAGATATAGAGGAAACAAAAAGGGAAAATTGTTCTGGAAAATCTAAACAACTCCATAGGTGTGCACCTAACATGAAGAATAAAAAGGAAAAGTGTATGTCTAAAAATGCATATGTAAATCTGTGAGACCAACATATAGAATATACTTTCATAAAATCCATTCATTTACGCTGACGTTGTAACAATTTATATACCTTTCAAAAATACTTGGATGAAATCACCAACCTTATCAGTTTAGGTCTTAGTACAATGAACGATTGGGCAAACTCTTTTCATTTGAAATTGAACACTGAAAAGACGCATTGTCTTATAATATCTTCGCAGTATAATAAATACAATCCCACCACTTTAAATATTCCCAACCTCTCCCTACCCGTTGTGGATAGCTTAAAACTTCTAGGAGTCACAATCGACAAACACTTAACCCTGGAATCTCAAATAAATTGCACCACAAAGAAAATGTTCTACTCCATGTGGAGACTCAAACGAATAAAACCTTTCTTCCCTCAAGCAGTTTTCCGTAACCTGATTCAATCGATGGTACTGAGCCAATTGGACTATTGTAATGGAATCTATGTCAGATGCAAGGAACATTTACTTAAGAAATTTCAGACTGCCCAGAACACGGCAGCAAGACTGATTTTTGGAAAATCTAAATTTGAATCTGCCAAGCCCCTTCGGGAAAAATTACACTGGCTTCCTGTCAAGGAACAAATTGCCTTCAAGGCCTACACCTTGATTCACAAAATCATCTATGGCATTGTTCCAGATTATATGCTAGATTTAGTTGACTTGCCACCCAAGAACAGATCTAATTCCTCCCTATCTTATTTAAACCTACACTATCCGGATTGTTTTGGCCTCAAATACAAATCTACATATGCCTTCAATTCCCCTTTCCTAGGTACTCAACTGTGGAATGCCTTACCTAAATTAGTTAAATAAATCCAGAACTATCTAAAGTTTAGAAAATTATTAAAGTCCATCCTATTCAAAAAGGTCTACTCTCCAGATGCAACAATCAGTTCAATTTCTTTGGTCTCAAATAATCCAAAACACTTGAATCTATTTTCTTTACTATTCTACTGTTTAATATAATACCAAACTTTAATTTACTGTTTGTACTGTTTTAATATGCCATTAGTACTGTATTCCTGATTTAGCTTATGTAAGCCACATTGAACCTACAACCAGTGGGAAAATGTGGGATATAAATGCTTTAAATACATTAATTAATTAATTAATTAATTAAGAAAAAAACTAAACAATTTATGTGACTAAAATACAAAATAATAGTGCTACCAGAATATGTATGTGTCAATAATAATGAAAGTAATGCGTGTGCAAAACTAAACCATATGTGTCCATAAACCTAAAACAAAAACATCTGTACTCCATATACCAAACGTATAAGACTTCTTAGGGGGCCTAGTTTCTTGCTGTGGGAACAGGGCAGTGACCGCTGGTTTTTAACATATTTATTAATGATCTAGAGATGGAAGTAACTACTGAGGAAATTAAATTTGCTGACGACAGAAAGTTATTCAAAGTTTATAAATCACAAGAGGACTGTGAAAAATTATAAGAGGACTTCACGAGACTGGGCATTCAAATGGCAGATGATGTTTAATGTGAGCAAGTGCGAAGTGATGCATGTGGAAAGAGGAACCCGAACTGTAGCTACGTAATACAAGGTTCCACGTTAGAAGTCACCGACCAGGAAAGGGATCTAGGCATCATCGTTGATGATGCATTGAAACCCTCTGCTCAGTGTGCTGCTGCGGCTAAGAAAGCAAATGGAATGTTAGGTATAATTAGGAAAGGAATGGAAAACAAAAATGAGGACGTTATAATGCCTTTGTATTGCTCCATGCAAATCGCGGGAGGATTGTGAAAAATTACAAGAGGACCTTACGAGACTGCAAGACTGGGCGTCTAAATGGCAGATGACGTTTAATGTGAGCAAGTGCAAAGTGATGCATGTGGGAAAGAGGAACCCGTCATGCAAGGTTTCACGTTAGGAGTCATGGACCAAGAAAGGGATCTAGGTGTTGTCGTTGATGATACATTGAAACCTTCTGCTCAGTGTGCTGCTGCGGCTAAGGAAGCAAATGGAATGTTAGGTATAATTAGGAAAGGAATGGAAAACAAAAATGAGGACGTTATAATGCCTTTGTATTGCTCCATGCTGCGACCACACCTGGAATATTATGTGTAATTCTGGTCACCACATCTCAAAAAAGATATAGTGGAATTAGAAAAGGTACAGAGAAGGGCGACAAAAATGGTAAAGGGGATGAAACGAGTTCCCTATGAGGAAAGGCTAAGGTGGCTAGGGCTCTTCAGCTTGGAGAAAAGATGGCTGAGGGGAGATATGATAGAGATATATAAAATAATGAGTGGAGTGGAACAGGTAGACATGAATCACTTTCCAAAAATACTAGGACTAGGGGGCACGCAATGAAGCTACAAAGTAGTAAATTTAAACCAAATCGGAGAAAATATTTCTTCACTTAATGTGCAATTAAACTCTGGAATTCGTTGCCAGAGAATGTAGTAAAGGCAGTTAATTTAGCGGGGTTTAAAAAAGGTTTGGATAGCTTCCTAAAAGAAAAGTCCATAAGCTATTATTAAAATGGGCTTGGGAAAAATCCACTGCTTATTTCTAGGATAAGCAGCATAAAATGTACTGTTTTGGGATCTTGCCAGGTACTTGTAACCTGGATTGGCCACTGTTGGAAACAGGATACTGGGCTTGATGGACCTTCAGTCTGTCCCAGTATGGCAATACTTATGTACTTATGTACCTATGAAGGAAAGGGCTTTGTTGGGAGGGCAGAAGGGGGCTTGTGAGACCAGATTTTCAGAAAACGTTATGTGGGAGCTGGCTCTATATTCAGTGCTGGTGCCTGCATCGCTCAGTAGCTTAATTTAGGACAGCTTTTAAGCTGTCCTAAATTAAACCGCTGAGTGATGCGGCTGGCGGCACTGAATATTGCCAGCACCCGCATAACCCCAGGCTGCACGCTAGTGCCACCCCTTGCATTACCCCTGACCCATCCACATTTTTGGTGAGTGGTTAGAGACAATATTCAGTGGCACTGCCTGGTTTAGTGCCACTGAATATTGGTGGTTGGGTGGCTCAGAGCAAATAAAGTGGACTACAGCCTCTCAGGCCCACTTAAATCAATCTGAATATCAGGCCCATTGTGTCTAAGTCTGGAAGCTCTGTCGCCAGAGCCCGCCATCCCACCTCTGCTCCATCTGCCTAGAGTCTCGGCAGCGTGCAGAGGACGAACAGCGGGTGGCGACCAGAGCAGAGCGGTCTGCCCTTCTGCTTCAACCGCCCACCCAGAGCCACAAAGACGAGAAGCGGCCAGCAACCGGGGCAGAGGCGGTCTGTACCATAACCCCAATTCATATGCCAGCCACCTGGAGCCGCAGTGGAGAGCAGTGGCCAACAACCAGGGCAGAGGCATCCTGATCCTCACCTCCAACTCGTCCGCCCAACCACCCGGTCCCGCAGCGGAGAACAGCAATCGAGCTGTGCGTGAGACTACCTGGTGCCGCAGCAGAGAGCAGCAATCGAGCAGTGAAGAGCAGCAATCGAGCAGCGGACAGCGGCTGAAGCAGAGGTGGTCTGCACTTTACCACAGCCCCAGCTCGTTCACCCAGGAACCACAGCAGTGAGCAGCGGACGGCGTCTAGAGCAGGGGCGATAAGCCCTCAGCCTCTGCTCTCTCACCCAGCCCAGAAGAAATGAGGTGACCGAGCCTCACCTGGTCCGTGAGACCACGTGGGCCACGATCGTTCGCGGTCTAACCCTGAAACGGTGAAAGCACTGAGGGACGAGAGAGGGACAAAAGATGCAGAAGCATATTAGATGAAATAGCACCACTACAAACAAGATCCTCACGTAGATATAACTCAATACCATGGTACAACGAAGACCTAAGAAAACTAAAAACACAAACTAGGAAACTTGAACGAGCATGGAAAAAAAAAAGATGAGCACACACTCAACGCATGGAAACAGACTCAAAGAAAATACAAATATGCAATAAGACAAACCAAAAGGACATACTACAAAACCAAAATAGGGCCAGACTACAAAGACATGAAGAAACTATATCAACTCGTGAACAAACTACTAGACACCACACTGGTCACCACAACCAACACAGACACCCCATCAGCCAATATACTTGCTAAATACTTCAAAGAAAAAATTGTAAACCTACGCAACATGTTACCTCAGAACACCACCAACTTCGAAAAATTCATTGAGTGTCTACTCTAGACCCAATCCTTGATGAATACCTAGCAGACAGAATCTGGACAAATTTCGCTATCCTTACCGCTGAAACAATCACCCAAGCGATCAACAAGTCCACCAGAATTCACTGTAAATTGGACACCTGTCCCAATTACCTAATAAAATCCTCTCCTCAACTATTCTTGGCAGACCTCACATCCCACCTCAACTACATGCTTCAACATGGACTCTTCCCCAAGGAAAATGGCAACATCCTACTCACCCTGATACCAAAAGATACAAAGAAAAAAATGAACGAAATCACCAACTACCGCCCAGTCGCATCTATCCCACTGGTAGTCAAACTGACAGAAAGCATGGTAACTAAACAATTCACCGATTACTTAAACAAATTCTCTATACTACACAAATCACAATCAGGATTTCGCTCCAACCACAGCACCGAAACAGTACTAGTAACTGTCCTAACCAAATTCAAACAAGAAATTGCAAAAGGCAAAAGCATACTTCTCATACAATTCGACATGTCTAGTGCGTTCGACATGGTAAACCATAAAATACTACTATACATCCTAGAATACTTTGGTGGTGGACGTGTACTTAGATGGATTAAGGGTTTCTTAACCATTAGAACATATCAAGTGAAATCGCACTCAAACATATCATCACCATGGAAAACAGACTGTGGAGTACCCCAAGGATCACCACTATCACCGATCCTTTTCAACCTAATGATGACCCCACTAGCCAAATCCCTAGCCAACCAAGGCCTTAACCCCTACATCTACATAGACAATGTCACGATATACATCCCTTACAAACATGATCTAACAGAAATCACCAATGAAATCAAACTCAGCCTGAAAATCACGAACTCATGGGTGGATGCATTCCAACTAAAACTTAATGCAGATAAAACAAACTGTCTCATCCTCTCATCCCAATACAACATGAACAAACCCACCTATATAAACATCCCAGACTACACCCTTCCTGTTTCAGACAGTCTGAAAATTCTCGGAGTTATAATCGACCGAAACCTCACGCTAGAAAGCCAAGCGAAATCTACAACAAAGAAAATGTTCCACTCAATGTGGAAACTCAAAAGAATAAAACTTTTCTTCCCAGAGGGAAATATTCTGGAACTTGGTACAATCAATGGTACTAAGCCACCTAGACTACTGTAATGGAATCTACGCAGGATGCAAAGAACTAATCATAAAGAAACTCCAAACAGCTCAAAACACCGCAGCCAGGCTTATATTCGGAAAAATGAGATTCGAAAGCGCCAAACCCCTACGAGAAAAACTGCACTGGCTCCCAATCAAATAAAGTATTGCGTTCAAAATCTGCACTTTGTTTCATAAAATTATCCACGGCAATGCCCCAGGATACATGACAGACCTCATTGACCTACCAACCAGAAACACAACAAGATCAACACGCACATACCTAAATCTCCACAACCCAAGTTGCAAAGGACTCAAATACAAATCAACCTATGCAACCAGTTTCTCCTATATAAGCACGCAAATATGGAACGCACTACCAAACGCCGTGAAAACAATGCAAGACCTATCAAACTTCCGGAAGTCACTAAAAACTTACCTGTTCAAAAAGGCATATCCGAATGATCCAACTTAAATGCCTGAATCCTGCAACACAACGAATCTAATACTCAAAATGGACATAACATAACTCTTCCTCCTTTCCGATTCCATAATGTGTCTGTCACACATGATCTCTACCATGATATCACGTATTTGTCATACCGGAACTGGTGATCGCCAGCATGGTGCTATGTAAGCCACTTTGAGCCTGCAAATAGGTGGGAAAATGTGGGATACAAATGCAATAAATAAATAAATAAATATAGACAGATTAGGGGCAGTCTAGAGAAGGCTCCCAGAATGGTCCAGGTTCTGTGCTGTAAGCCCATTGAAATGATACCTGAGGAATTAACCGTCCGTTATTCAGCCAGTGGCGGGTAGTATTTTGACTGCCTGAAACCAGCATTCAATACTGGGGCCATTTCCGGTGACAGGCATTGAATATCCAGTTTCATTTTTGACCACGGCAACAATTTAGCATTAACCAGTTAAGTGTTTGACAGTTAAAGATAGGCCTGCTATTTATGCGGTTAATTTTAACAACTAAACATTGCCAGTTTGGTGCTGAATATCCGTGCCTAACTGGCTATTTATTTATTTAGAACATTTATACCCCGCTTTTTACCACTGAAAGCCAGGCGTTGAGATGTATGAGGCTATGTCACGCGATGTAGCTGGTTATCAGATAGGCACTAACTGTAAATATTTAGCGGGAGGTAAGCGGTTATCTCCTACTGAATATTCGTGGTTAGGTGCTAAAACACTATTTAACCAGCCAGGAGCTGTTTCTGGCTGTTTAAATAGTTTTGAATATCGGCCAGTACATGTACATGTTCTAGATTAGAGGTGGGGAATGACAGGCACATTAAAATAGCCTAAAGAAATAGATATTTGAGAACCAATTTATATATGAAAAGAAAGCTCTAGAACAAGAGGTCACAATATGTAGCTCAAAGAAGGAAGACTCAGAAATGATTATGACTGGAGTAGCTGCCCAGCAGAGATGATGGAAGCCCAAATGAGAACCAGATTTAAAAAAACAAAACATGGCATACGCACAGGTAGAAGGATGTTGATGGTAGAGCCTGAGATTGGGCAGGTTCTGTTTGCAGTATGGGTAGATGAGTCTTGCTGTCCTTCCAGCTTTCCAGTGAAAATGGTGGGGAAAAACAGTAATAGAATTCAAGACATCAGGGCTGGCCCTAATGCTTGGCAGTCTAAGTGGCCACCTAGGAAGGGAGAATGGGGGGGGGGGGGGGGGACAGGAGCACAGCAGGATAAGGCCTGTTCCTAGCACCACTGCTACCCTACCTCTGTCTGGGCCACTTTGAAAAATAGCATGCACATTGTGGGGGCTGGACAGGGAGATATGGGGAAAATAAGGGAGATGTTGGGCATGGGAGGCAGAGAAGGGGGGTTCTGGACATGGGGAGTAAGGAAGAGGAGATGCTGGACTATGGTAGGGTTGAGAAGGAAAGATGTCAGACTATGGGGAATGATGTAGGGGTAAAGAAGAGAAAATGCTGCACACAGAGCCAGGAGAAAGGGAAGATGCTGGAAAGGGGGAGGGGTACAGAAGAGCAGGGAACATGCAAGACTATGAAGGAAGTAACGTGGGGAAGAAAAGGGGAAATGCTGGACACAATGCAAATGGAAGGGAAGATGAGATGTTGGACTATGGGGAAAGGTGAGGAAGAGAAGGGGAAATGCTGAATAAGAAGTAAGGGCAAGGGAAGAGGGGGGAGATGCTGGGGCATGGGGAGAAGGAGGAAGAGGAGTTACTGAGGTGCTGAGGAAAGAGAAAGAGATGAGCAATGGGAGGGTTGAGATGAATGGATAGAGAAGCAGAAAAATAAATGGAAGAAAGCTTGACGTGAAAGATCAATGTCAAAAATGAATGAGGGTAGAAACTGAAGACAGTATAAATTTTGGCCAGACATCAAGGTGTCTGGGCAAAGGTTTTGCAGTGATTGACCCCAAATTTCAGCATAAACAGTTTATGCAGTTAATTCCAAAGTGAACTACATAAATCATTTTCAATATCTATATTTTAATATCTCCTCACCAGTAAAACAGTAAGATAGATGAAAAAACCCCTAGAACTTAGTGATCTGTTCAAATCCTATCTAAGGGGTCCTTTTACTAAGCTGCGTTAGGTGCCTACACGTGCCGAACCCACACCAAATTGGAGTTACCGCCCGGTTACTGCATGGCCCTTGTGGTAATTTCAATTTTGGCACGCATCCCCTACACGCGTCATTACCGCCCAGATTCTGAACCACTAGGTCAATGTCTGGCAGTAAGGTCTCAGACCCAAAATGGACATGCGGCAATTTTGATTTTGCCACACGTGCACGCGTACCCAAAACCCATGCTACACTACCGCAAGCCATTTTTCAGTGTGCCTTTGTAAAAGGAACCCTAAATGAGCTGAATATGTTTTAGTATGCTATTACTACTACTTTAAGGTTCCATATGCCCATGGATGTTCAGAGGTCACTGGCAGAAAATAAGATCAAAAGAGGCAGTAACTGGATAAAACTAGCTTTCTCTGCTTAATTCTTTAAGCATATAATACATATCTTAAGTGCCTCCCAGGAGCTGCCGTAGAGATGTATTTTGCACTAATCTTTTTGCTGTAATTCAACAGTTTTTTCTTCATAATCCTCAGCATAAGCCCCTTTTCTTTAACGGATGGTTTAACCTTGGACTCTGCCAGATATAGCTCTGTAACTGGGAAATCTGCAACGATTCATTTCCACATCTGCAGAATGGTTCTTTGGGGTTACTTTATATTTGTACTCTGAGCAAAAACCTGTCATCTTCTCTATTAAAGTTACTTTAGTGTTCATGATGTTTTATGACATAGTAATTGGGAAAATCAAACTGTCTTGTGGTGACTACTTCACCACTGTTCAGAACAGAGCAGTAGAATTATTCCACTGTCAAAAGAGAAAACCTTTTAAAAAAACGGATAATAAACAAGGAAACGAAACTTTTGCTTTTACAGTGGTTTCAGAATTGTTTCATAATCAATAAGATGATGAATATTGTCTCATCGCAGGTGGCTAAAAGTACAGCAGGTTAGCTGGCTGTCTACCAAAGTTGGACTGATGATTTTAAGGATAAAATACAATATACACTACCTCTTCAAAGCACTAACACATTGCAAGGAAATACTGTTACTAGAGATGCGATGAGCCATCCCAACTTCAAATTATAGCTGTAAATTCTGCTCTGTAGCTAGGTATTACTGGGATTCTGGAAATTTATTGAATTTGTACATATCCTCAGATCAATACATGCCCATCCATGCCCAAAAACACTTTCTTGTGACTATTACTGCCTCCCCATTTGCCTGATTTGTGGTTGTAGAGAAATGTAGGAAAGCTCAGTGAGGGTGGACATCCATATTAGGGATGGGCAGCCCCAAAATGTTCATTTTGTTTCGTTTCCTGTGTCAATTTCAGCATTTTTGTTTTGTTTTGGCTAGTCTTCATTTTCATTTTGGGGGTAATGTTAAGCGTGTTTCCTCTTTGTAAACAGTATGCTTTCTTTGCAAAGAGGGTGAAGTGTTTTGGAAAGAGTGCACATGCATATACTATCAGGAAAGAGTGTTCACTTTATCTGAAAGAGCTTGCACTGCTGTGTTATCAGGAATGAAAATAAAAAACACAAAGGGGGCAATTATTATATAACAAAGTGATTCCCAGACATGTCCTGGGAGCTCCCCAGCCAGTCAGGGTTTTAGGATATCCACATTGAATATTCATGATAGAGATTTTCCTGCACCGCTGCATGCAAATCTCTCTCATCAATATTCATTGTGTGTATCCTGAAAACCTGACTGACTAGGGAGCCCCCAGGACAGTTTGAGAGCCATGCTATAACATGGCAATGCATTTAGCACCTAACATTACGCATACTGACAAGTCAAAACGGGAGTATAAGTTAATAATATCCTAAACCCAACAGCTGATAATTGTATGTTCAGTAATTTTCAAAAATGTGTGTAAGTGTGCCCAGAAATAGCAATCCATACCCCTAGTGAAATACGGTAGGCATCTACTTTCAATCATTACACACAGTCCTTATAAAGATGTTAAAAATCAAAGAACACTTATCTTAAATGTGCATTCGCAATGTGCAATCCATTCAGATGGAAGTCCCGCTTAAACAATGTGCCAGTGCAATCAATTCAAGTTCATGCAGAAAATCTTAACAATTTCTCTCTCTCTCTCTCTCTCTCTCTCTCTTGACATGGATCCGCGTTTCACTAGAAAGTTTCATCAGGAGAATAATGTCTACAATTGCTATACTACAAAAAAACAAAAATGAATTATCACAATAAGTACATAAAATCAGCAACAAAATATGTTTAATTTAATAGACAAAACCTTAAAGAATAATTAATTAAATGCCGCACACAAATGGGAACCACCTTGAGATCAGCCTTGAACTGCCAACCAAAGATGTCAAGCTAAAATAGAAATAAAGTGACATCACAATGACATCACTAAACCGGAACTCAGTTGAAAAAAACATTCAGAAAAAACAGAAGAACAAAAAATCTTATAATGATGTCCATTCCACTTCTCTATTAAACCAATACAATATGAAATGTTACTCTTTAAAAAGTAATAAGCATGAAATGTCTCCTCCATATTCAGGTTGCACCCCAGCCAATACAATGAACTTCAAGTCATCCAAAGAATGGTTCATTGAAATCCAAGGGGACAGTTTCTCTCTGTAGGCACAGATTACTTAAATGTTCAGCAATTCTTTGCTTAATCATTTTCAAGTATGCCCAAGAAAGAGCAACTTGGAGGGACATTGGATACAATAAATAACTTGCATAGTTTCACAGTCAAAACAATGTATGTATTTATACATTTTATCTGTTTGGGGGGGGGGGGGGGGTTAATAAAATGGTCAGTAGCCAATGCATACTTGCAGTAGAGATATTGCCGATGACCAGGACAAAAACTCTCATATTGATGTCCAGCCAGTGATGAATACATCAATATCTTACCCAAATTCTTTCCTCTGCAGTATACAAACCTGGGATACTGTGAAAACACAAGAGTGAGAGTTTCTCCCTTATATGGTGTGAAGCCCAGCCCAGCACATCCCAGCATGCACTGGGCAGGGCTGGATGCTGCCATTTTTGAGGCGGCCCCAATGAAAGAGAAGGGAGGCCACCTCTCTCCTCCTTTGAAGGTAGTGGGTAGGGAAAGGGCTGCTAAGACCACCAAGGATGGGGATGGGATCGGCTCACTGCCCACTGGGCCACCAGGGCTCCATTCATGGGAGGGGATGCCAGGGGGGGTTAGGGGGGCTGGAGACCCACTGGATCTCCAGCCCCCCCAAACCTGTGTAGAGGGGCTGGGGTGTGTCGAGTCGGGGTTCCTGCTGGGGGCACAGGCTGCTGCAAATGCATGCTGGACAGGGCTCACCATTCCTCCCCAATGGTCTGCAAACCCTTATGCCAGCTGCGAGCTGGCATAGGGTTTGCTGCGGCCAGCGGGCCAATGTTTGGTGCAATGGTTGCTGATCATTGCAGAGGAATAGGTTTAGCATGCATTTGCATGCTACTTGCACTAAGAGCCCTGTTTTGCGTGTATTTGCATGCTAGTTGTGTTCAGAGCCCGCAAGCACGTTGTTTCACGTGCTCAGGGGATCTGATCATGGGGCGGTATCAAACGCAGGTTCTAGTACAGCGCTAACAGTCTCTGGCGCCTGTGTTTGCTTCTGATCATCGACCCATAAATTACAGAGCATATACATAAGCATGGACTAATGAGACAAAGCCAACAAGGAGTTAGTCAAGGGAATCTTTCTTCACCAATCTACTACATTTCATTGAAGGGATGAATAAACATGTAGGTAAAAGTGAGCCAGTTGATGTGTATGTGGATTTTCAGAAGACATTTGACAACGTGCCTCATGAAAGACTCCTGAGAAAATTAGAAAGTCATGGGATAGGATGCAATTGTCCTATTGTGGAATAAGAACTGGTTAAAGGATAGAAAACAGAGTAAGGTTAAATGTCCATCATTCTCAATGAAACAGGGTAGATAGTGAAGTTCCCCAGGGGCAGGGCCGTGCCTAGGGTCTCTGGCGCCCCCCTGCAGACTATCAGTTGGTGGCGGCGGCCCTCCCCCTCCCCCCCCCCCGTGAAAATGATCGCTCACCACTTGCCACACTGACAGGAATTGTCAGCAATATTCTTAGAAACAAATTGCTATACATTGCAAAATAAGATAGCAGATGTAAATTCTCAAAGTGGACATATTCCAAACACTAAAATGAAAATAAAATGATTTTTTTTTCTACCTTTGTTGTCTGGTGACTTTCTTTTTTTGATCATGCTGGCCCAGTATCTGATTCTGCTGCTATCTGTCCTCTCAACTCTGTTTCCAGGGCTTCCTTTCCATTTATTTCTTTCCTTTCCTCCTTTCTTCTTCATTTCTGGTCCTCAGCTTCTGCCTATTTTCTTCATCCATGTGCAGTTTTTCTCCTCTCTTCCTTTTCCCTCATTTCATCTCCTTCATCTCTATTCCCTCCCCTCTATGTCCAGCAATTTCTCCTCTCTCCCTGAGCCCTGCCCTCCCATCCATGCTCCTCTGTCCCCTGCCCCCTCCATTCATTCTTTTCCAGCAATTCCCCTCTCACCCTGAGCCCTGCCCTCCCAATCCATGCCCATCCATGCTCCTCTGTCCCCTGCCCCCTCCATTCATCCTTTTCCAGCAATTCCCCTCTCTCCCTGAGCCCTGCCCTCCCAATCCATGCCCATCCATGCTCCTCTGTCCCCTGCCCCCTCCATTCATCCTTTTCTAGCAATTCCCCTCTCTCCCTGAGCCCTGCCCTCCCAATCCATGCCCATCCATGCTCCTCTGTCCCCTGCCCCCTCCATTCATCCTTTTCCAGCAATTCCCCTCTCTCCCTGAGCCCTGCCCTCCCAATCCATGCCCATCCATGCTCCTCTGTCCCCTGCCCCCTCCATTCATCCTTTTCTAGCAATTCCCCTCTCTCCCTGAGCCCTGCCCTCCCAATCCATGCCCATCCATGCTCCTCTGTCCCCTGCCCCCTCCATTCATCCCTTTCCAGCAATTCCCCTCTCTCCCTGAGCCCATTGTTCAACTGCCCGCCCTCTTCTCCCCCCCCCCCCAACATCCCTTTTCTTTTTTTTTTCCTTTTTAAATTTACCTCCGTGGCGGTTCCGGCAGCGCAGCGTCAGTGAAGGAGGCGGCGCTCCCGACGTCTCTAGCCTTCCCTTCGCTGTGTTCCGCCTTCTTCTGACGTCAATTTTTTTTTTTTTTTTTTTTTGGAGCATCTCACCTCTTGTCCTGGATTGATCTCTTGAAGTTGTGTTTCCACCTGTTTTCCTTTTGTGTTGAACTTTTGTGGAAATTTTGGACCTTTTATTTCTACGGTAAAAACTGACCCAGCATCCATCTAATATATGCACCTACACTGCCACAGGTCACTTTTTACTGCGGCTTAGTAAAAGGGCCCCTCGATGCTAGCAAGTGCAACGTTATGCATGTGGGGAAAGACGAATCTAAGATTAGAAGGTGACCAATGTAACACCAATTTTTTTAAAAAGGTTCCAGAGGTGATCTGGGTAATTAAAGACCAGTGAGCCTGATGTCAGTGCCGGTCAATATAGTAGAGACTATTTTATAAATAACTAAATTAAATATACTACTAGCGCAACCTTGAGTGGTCTCTGTGTGGCATGAGTGGGCTGTTCTTTCGTTTAGCTGTGTCTACTAGCTAAGCCCTGAGCATCCTCTCTGTTTGGCTTCTGTTTGTGTTTGAGTGGGCTGTTCTTTCATTTAGCTGTGTCTACTAGCACAGCCCTGAGCGTTCTCTGTTTGGCTTCTGTTTGTGTTCGAGTGGGTTGCTCTTTCGTTTAGCTGTGACTACTAGCACAGCCTTGAGGGGTCTCTCTGTGTGGCATGAGTGGGCTGTTCTTTTGTTTAGCTGTGTCTAATAGCACAGCCCTGAGCTTCCTCTCTGATTCTGTTTGTGTTTGAGTGGATGGTTCTTCTGTTTAGCTGTGACTACTAGCTCAGCCTTGAGCTGCCTCTCTGTGTGGCATGAGTGGACAGCTCTTCCGTTTAGCTGGAACTACTAGCTCAGCCCTGAGCTACCTCTGTGTGATTTCTGTTTGACTTGGTTAGGACTATTCGTTTATAGCTGTGGTTCTAAGCACAGCCCTGTGCTGCCTACCTGTGTGGTTTTCTTATTGTTTACTTGTGGTTTCTACCATGTGAATCTAAGTGGGGTTGTCCTTTTTACCTTCAGTTTCTTTGTGCCTGTGTGTAGGGTCTTTTGACCAATTATTTGTGGCTCTGTTTAGTGCAGTGTGTGTGCACTGCTTGAGTAGTACTTGCACAAGAGATTCCGTTCTGTTTCTTTTCCCTTCCCTCTGGTATGAGTGGGTTCCAGTTCGGCCTTGCGGCCCGTATGAGTGTCCTTCCTACAATCCTGGTTCCTGCTTTTGATAAGTTCCGTTCCTGGTTTTTGCTTTAGCTAGGCTCTGGTTTCACCATGCCTTGAGTGTGCTCTGTCTATTTGCCATGTATGGTATCTTGTTTGTATTCAGTGCCTGGTTCGCCTCTGCTCTGCATCTCCCCAGAGGACTTGTCTGCTGTAGCCTGGCTGCAGCCCAAGGGCTCACCATCTCAGGTTCCATGACAGGGACTAGGGGGCACACAATGAAGCTATTAAGTAGTAAATTTAAAACAAATCGGAGAAAATATTTCTTCATTCAATGAGTAATTAAACTCTGGAATTCATGGCCTACGAATGTGGTAAAAGCAGTTAGCTTAGCAAGGTTTAAAAAAAGGTTTAGTTCATTTCCTAAAAGAAAAGTCCATTAGCTATTATTAGGATGGACTTGGGAAAATCCACTGCTTATTTCTAGGATAAGCAGCATAAAATGTGACCTGAATTGTCCACTGTTGGAAACAGGATACTGGGCTTAATGGACCTTTGAACCTTTGAACCATAAGAACGCTTATGTTCTTATGCTATGCAGTAGCCAGTGTGTGCACACCAACCATGCATTAAGGCTTAATACCCTTTAGTAAAAGGGCTGCTTTATATGGAATGGATATGCATAAGTGCAGCTGCAGAAAATACCTGTTATTTGTGCAGCTGCACTTTTAAATATAGACCGTAATTTTAAAATTGGTCAAATAAATGGATGCAGCTGGAATATGTATAAATAGCAGCAATTTAAGAAAAGAAAAGAGTAAATATATCTAGGGGCAAGAATAAATATACACAGGAATATCTGCTGAGATTTACACCCATACTTTGCATTTTCCAAAGTATACATTTAAACCTTTTACTCCACCCCAGGAATACCCACTTAGGGGCCCTTTTACTAATCCATGTAAGCATCTAGGCACACCCAGTGCATGCCAAAACGGAGTTACTGCCCGGCTACCACATGGCTCTTGCGGTAATTTCATTTTTGACACACGTCCGACACGCTCGTCCAAAAAATAATTTTTATTTTCGGAGGCACATATTGGACGCACACCAAGTGGCATTTGATGAGCGCAGGTCATTACCACCTGGTTGACCACTAGGTCAATGGCTGGCGGTAAGATCTCATACCCAAAATGAACATGCAGCAATTTTCATTTTGGCGCACGTCCATTTTTGGCAAAAATTTTTAAAAGGCATTTTTTTAATGGTGCACTGAAAAATGATTCTGCATGCGCCCAAAACATGCATCTACACTACCAAAGGCCATTCTTCAGTGTGCCTTTGTAAAAGGGCCCCTTAAACATTGTTTAAAAGTATGCGTAGGATCATTGTTTGCACATGTATATCCAGCACATTATTTTAGGATGTCTTTCTACTTGTAAAGCCCAGTGTTACATCTGTAACGTCTTTCTAAAATTACCTCCTGTATATCTGCTATCTATTGGCAGCAATTTTAGATATGGGGGTACTTTCACATGGATGTTACAGTGTACACACATAGCATGTTGCTTATAAAATTGACCCATGAGCAGAAAACATATGATGGTAAGAACCCGCATAATTTTACACAGCCATGGGAGAGTTTGGGGCAAATCATTGGCGGAGTTCTTTTGTTACATAAACATTTACACCTGCTCCTGTGCATAACCATTTCAATGTGATTTTTGCAGCTTTTCAGCAGTAATTTTTAGGGCTGCATTTCTATAAAAATTTTAATCTTGATTAATCATGCAATTCAAGGTATGTTTTTTTTCCCCCCACTGCAGCTGCTTGTTACTCAGGGCAAGACACTTATCACTCTACTGCCCCGAGCCACAAGGAGCAACGTATCTTTAATCACACGAGTAATTGTGATTACCAACTTTTAATTGAAATGCAGCCCTAAAAAAAATAAAAAGTAATGAAAAAAAATATAAAATGCAAATTGAAAAATTACATATTAAAGAAGCTAAAACAGTATAAAGAATAGCTATAAACATCCTTACAATTTTCATAACCTACTTCAGAAAGGCAAGCCTACATGGAGGTAGTTCTGTAAAGTAGACATTAATGCACCAGTTACATGCGTAACTGTTTAAGATACTAGCTTATATGTGAATACATATGTACATACATGCCAGATATGAACCTGAGCACTATACTATATCTCCGTTAGCACATAGTTTGCAGATAAGCATACACATAGGAGGAGTCTTGGTAGAGCATGAGCAAGGCACAAAGTTACATGCATAATTTAGGTAGAAAATACAAAAGAGAATCAGGTCTTTAGAAGAACAAGCTGTCTTTATTAATACATAAAGGCTCCCAGAAATCAAATACAGTTGCCTGACATTGCCATGTTTTTGCCAAAATCTGGCTGTGTCAGGGGCAGAATAACTGAAATACCAAACATTAAAACATTTAATATACTTAAAATGATAGGTTGCAATTGCAAATATAAAAATCAGCTTCAAACTCCAAAGCAAATTAAAACATATATATCCAAAGCTTAATCATTTAAGAGCCCCAAAGCTGCAGGAGGGCTAACACACAGGTAGTATGCTCCAAATCGGCTCTACTGCCAGGGTAGTGCATTCACCTGGTGGAAGTTCTGAGTTTGATGCACGCTGAATCCTGTAGTAGAAAATATTTTTCTATTTTCTACCATGGGGGAGGGGGGAGCATTCCCGGCGGTAATCGGCAGCACAGCCACATTGGCGTGTACTGCATGGTTACCGTGTAAGTGGCATGTGAGCCCTTACTGCTAGGTAAATGGCTAGTGGTAACGGTTCAGGCTGTAAATAGGCGCACGCTAGTTTTAATTTTTGCGCTCACCCATTTCCCGGTCCATTAAGTAATGGCCTTTTTTCCCAGCTGCAATAAAAAGTGGCCCAGCGCACACCCAAAAGATGCACCCACACTACTGCAGGCCAAAATTTACTGCGGCTTTGTAAAAGGACCCCATAATAACTAAAAACACATATATAAATAAGTAAACGTGGAAATAAATACATTCATAACATAAGACCAAATTGGGTCTTATTTTCTTATTTAACTTATTTTCTAACTCCATTTACTCTCTTACCTATCAATGGGCCGTTTACTAAGGTATGCTAGCATTTTTAGTCTCGCTAAAATTTAGCACGTGTGAAAGCTAGAGACACCAATATATTCCTAGCGCACCTAGAGCATGGCTTAGTAAATAGGACCCTATTGGGCTCATTTTCGAAAGAGAAGGACGCCCATCTTTCGACACAAATCGGAAGATGGGCATCCTTCTCACAGGGTCATCCAAATCGGTATAATCGAAAGCTGATTTTGGACGTCCCCAACTGCTTTCTGTCACAGGGATGGCCAAAGTTCAAGAGTGCATATTGGAGACGTAGCGAAGGCGGGACTTGAGCATGCCTAACACATGGATGTCCTCAACCTATAATGGAAAAAAAAAAGGGCGTCCCTGACGAGCACTTGGACAACTTTACTTGGTCCTGTTTTTCTTACGACCAAAGCACAAAAAGGTGGCCAAAATGACCAGATAACCACCGGAGAGAATCGGGGATGACCTCCCCTTACTCCCCCAGTGGTCACTAACCCCCTCCCACCCTCAAAAAATATCTTTCAAAATATTTTTTGCCAGCCTCAGATGTCATACTCAGGTCTGTGACAGCAGTATGCAGGTCCCTGGAGCAGTTTTAGTGGGTGCAGTGCACTTCAGACAGACGGACCCAGGCCCACCCCCCCCCCCCCCCCACCTATTACGTTTGTGGAGGAAACAGCAAGCCCTCCAAAACCCACCACAAACCCACTGTACCCACATCTAAATGCCCCCCTTCACCCGTAAGGGCTATGGTAGTGGTGTACAGTTGTGGGTAGTGGGTTTTGGGGGGGGGGGTTGGGGGGCTCAGCCGAAAATAAGAAACAACCAAGTCTAGGGATGACCATCTCTAGGGACAACCTAAATTTCAAGATTTGGACGTCCATGACCGTATTATCGAAACGAAAGATGGGCGTCCATCTTGTTTCGATAATATGGGTTTCCCCGTCCCTCCATCGGGACGTTTTGCGAGGACGTCCTCAACAAAACTTGGACGTCCCTTTCGATTATGCCCCTCCACATGTTCCATCTTTGCTTATACCCTATGCTATTAAAATGTTCTATTATGTATTGTGAAGACATTGTAAGTAGTGTAGTATACTATGCCGTACTTTGTATTGTTATTTGAATATTTTTACTGCTGTTATTGTTTATTGCTTATGTTTGATTTATTAGTACTGTACACCACCTTGAGTGAATTCCTTCAAAAAGGTAGTAAATAAATCCTAATAAATAAATAAAAATAAAAAACAAATTGTGCCAAATTGAATAGAAAGGGGGGAGGTAAATGGCTTACCCCAATTACACCCCAGCCGGTGTAAAACAACTGGTTTGTGATTTTTACATTTGCAATCCATTATTTTAAGTATATCTGAATGTTTTTATGTTTGTTATTTCAGTTATTCTGCCCCGTGGCTGGCGGATTTTGGCAATTCATGGCCATGTCAGGCAACTGTATTTGAATTCCTGGGAGCCTTTCGGCCTTATTTTCGAAAGTGATGGGCGCCCATATTTTGACCCAAATCGGGAGATGGGCGCCCATCTCACAAAGACACCCAAATTGGTATAATCGAAAGCTAATTTTGGGCTTCTTCAACTGCACTCCATCGCGAGAACGTACAAAGTTGATGGGGTGTGTCGGAGGCATGGTGAAGGCGGGGCTGGGGCGTGTTTATCGGCCGAGGAGAGATGGGCGCCTTCGGCCGATAATCGAAAAAAAAGGGCGGCAGAAGCGAGAATTTGGGTCGCTTTTAGTGGACCCTTTTTTTTCATGACCCAAGCCCCAAAAAAGTGCCCCAACTGGCCAGATGACCACCGGAGGGAATCGGGGATGACCTCCCCTGACTCCCCCAGTGGTCACTAATCCCCTCCCACCACAAAAAAATAACTTTAAAAACTTTTTTTGACAGCCTGTATGCAAGCCTCAAATGTCATACCCAGCTCCCTGACAGCAGTATGCAGGTCCCTTGGAGCAGTTGTTAGTGGGTGCAGTGGACGTCAGGCAGGCGGACCCAGGCCCATCCCCCCCACCTGTTCCACTTGTGCTGGTTAATGTTGAGCCCTCCAAACCCCCCCCCAAACCCACTGTACCCACATGTAGGTGCCCCCTGCACCCCTTAGGGCTATGGTAATGGTGTAGACTTGTGGGCAGTGGGTTTTGGGGGGGATTTGGGGGGCTCAGCACACAAGGGAAGGGTGCTATGCACATGGGAGCTATTTTAATTTTTTTTTAATTTGTAAAAGTGCCCCCTAGGGTGCCCAGTTGGTGTCCTGGCATATGAGGGGGACCAGTGCACTACGAATCCTGGCCCTTCCCACGACCCAATGCCTTGGATTTGTTCGTTTTTGAGCTGGGCGCCTTCGGTTTCCATTATCGCTGAAAACCGATAGCGCCCAGCTCAAAAACGCCCAAATCCTAGGCATTTGCCCCACACAACCCGTATTATCGAAAAAAAGATGGGTGCACATCTTTTTTCGAAATACGGTTTATCCCGCCCCTTCGCATGGCCACCCACGGAGATGGGCGCCCATGGAGATGGGCACCCACTTTCGATTATGCCCCTCCACATGTATTAATAAAGACAGCTTGTTCTTCTAAAGGTCTGCTTCTCTTTTGTATTTTCCACGTTGGATCTCATGAACCATCTGCCTTGCTGCTTTCTTACATATGCATAATTTACAAAATACTATAAGTTATGTATCTTAGAAGCATAGGGCACACATATTAGCTCTATGACTGGTGTAAGTGCTCGTACCTAAGCACAAATATGCACCAGGGGCGTAGCCAGACACCCAATTTTGGGTGGGCCTGGGTCCAAGATGGGTGGGCAGAACTCTGCCTTGTCCCACAAGTGATTTGGTCTCTCCTTCTCTCACTTGCATGCCACATGGTCTCTCAAAACATCCCCCCCCCCCCCCCCCCCCACCGGGCATACCTTTTTAAATAGCAGATTTTCACCAGCAGCGAGCAGCAACCAATGCAAACTGCTTATGTTGGCCCCACAGCCTTCCCTCTGATGCAACTTCCTGCTTCTGCATAGGCGGGAATACATCCAAGGGAAGGCTGTGGGGCAACTGCGAGCAGTAAGTATCAGTTGCTACTCACTGCAGGCGAAGATCTGCTATCTACAAGGTATGCAGGAGGGGCAGTTGTTGGGAATTTTTGGCTGGTGGGGCTTGGGGATCCGTGCCAGCCACATCATAGGTGTGCTGCTACTGGGTGGGCCTGAGCCCACCCAGGCCCACCCTTGGCTACGCCACTGATATGCACATGTACCTGGTTGCATTAGTATTCTGTAAAGGAGACATCCACCTACTTTCCTTTATAGAATATATGCCAATCAGGTGCACAATTATCCCCATAGAGGGTAATTCTATAACATAGGCACTAATGTTTCCGTGAAAATTGCACACATAAATGTTTAGAATGAGATTTAAGTGTGTATCTATGCACATAGCCAAAATTCTGCCTGTTTTATTCTGCAAATATGCATGTTTATTTGCTTTATTTTTATTCCAATAATAAATCAAAACTCCACATAAAGCAATGTTACAGACATAAACATACCTTTATGTTTGTGACATTGCTTTATGTAAAGTTTTGATTTATTATTGAGATTTGTTTTTGTCAAACAGTGCTTCACACCTCAGATATTTTTTTTATTTTTATTCCGTCATATACCAAGGCGGATCATAACTAAACATACATAATTCAATATGACCAACAAAAGGGTACAACATATAAAATAACAACACAATTTTAAAAATCCTCCAATTCAAATAACATAAGCACATATATGACAAAATATCTAGCCTGCCACCAAACTACTACTACTACTTATCATTTCTATTGCGCTACTAGACGTACGCAGCGCTGTACACTTGAACATGAAGAGACAGTCCCTGCTCGACAGAGCTTATAATCTAATTAGGACAGACAAACAGGACAAACAAGAGATAAGGGAATATTAAGGTGAGGATGATAAAATAAGGGTTCTGACTTGATTCCTTACTGTAAGATTGATAGCCTATTTGCATCCATAAACTCAATGCTATCTCCCCCCTCATCCAGCCAGCATGTAATTAATGGTATTCAAACATAGCTGTAAAATTTTTTTAAATTTCTTCCTACACACACTATCTAGCTCATTTTCGAAAAGAAAAGGGCGTCCAAAAAGCGACACAAAAGGCACATGGGCGTCCCCGTGAAAGAAGGTCGCCCAAATGCAATAATCAAAACCGGGCCGTAAGGGCGTCCTCAGAGCAAGGACGCCCATCTATGGTCATCCCCACAGGGGGCATGTTATGGTGGTGTTACGTGATGTGCGCCCCCAGCGTATAACGGCTTGCGAAATGGTTTCGCATGGGTCGGAACATGAGCGTTCTTAATTAGAACTGAAATAAAAGCGACCAGAGTAAGGGGGAAGTCGTCTTTAGACCCATTAGCGATTTTGTGCATTTGGAGAGTGACGAGAGCATTGTTGGGAGAGAAAGCTGAATCGTTTTTTGCAGAGAAAGCTGAGAGTTTGTTGAGTACCTGTTACCTTTGTCTGTGTGCTCTAGTTGGAACGTTTTCACCCTCACCTGCCTCATTTGTGTTTTACCTTTTCACCTTTCCCTACCTACCCCTTCTAGCCCCCAAACCCAGACATCACTACTACTTCCTCGATCTCCCCCATCCCTCTCCATTCGCTGTCCCCAAGTTCATATTTCATTCCCTTACCTGTTTGTAGTCTCTGTTTGGCTCTTTGTCCTGTGTACTGCTGCACCCTGTTTGTGAAGGCTGCTTGGAGAGTGATTGGCTAGAGGGTGTGGCAGGAGTGCTTGCAGTGTGGCTCTGCTGTGTGTGACTGCATTGTTTGTCAGTGGTGGGAGAGTGAGTGTCAGCTTCTGTTTGTTCTTGCTGTGTTTCACCAAGTTGGTAGGGAGAGGTGAGCACTGGTGTCACTGCATTGCACCTCTAGTGTGGAGAAATGGAGGCACTAAATGCACAGGTGGCTTACATGTTGGAGGAAGAGGGGAGGTATGCACGCCCCAGAGTTTTCAGGCCCCGTAGCAGTTTCCTAGACCTCACTGACCTGCAGTGTCTCACTAGGTACCGCTTTGATAGGGCTGCTATTCAGCACCTTTGTGACCAGCTCCAACCCCTCTTGCAGCCCTGGACCCGTAGGAACAACCCCATCCCTGTGCACCTAAAGATCACTGCTTCTCTCTTTTTCTGGCCATTGGGAGTTTCCAGTCTGTCCAAGCTGTGAACACGGGTCTCACCCAGCCTTCCATTTCTAACTGCCTCACCCAGTTCCTTAATGCCTTCCTTACCCACACCTCTGAGTACATCACCTTCCCCAGCCCCCCACCCCCCAGGCCCTGCAGAACATGGCTGACTTCTATGCTGTAGCATGCTTCCCCTCGGTCATAGGCGCCATTGACTGCAAACATGTCGCACTCAGACCCCCCTGGGCATGAGAGGCCACTTATAGGAACAGGAGTGGCCTAGTGGTTAGGGTGGTGGACTTTGGTCCTGGGGAACTGAGGAACTGAGTTTGATTCCCGGCACAGGCAACTCCTTGTGACTCTGGGCAAGTCACTTAACCCTCCATTGCCTGCCACATTGAGCCTGCCATGAAAGGGAAAGGGCTGGGTACAAATGTAACAACAAATATGCAAGTTATGTGTGATGCTCAGGGGGAGATTCTAGACGTGTGTGCCCGATACCCAGGTTCCACCTATGACGCCTATATATTGCAGCACTCAGGAATCTTCCGCAGGTTTGACCGAGGGGAGATCACCGGCGGATGGCTCCTAGATAAGTGCAGCATGGATCTGCCCAAACTATACCTCCACCAACAGCCAGCCCTCAGCACTGTCTCCCTCCAGCTCACTCCACAACCCACTATTCCCCCCATCTCCACAAGGTACCTGCTCCAAACAATACACACTCATCTTTCTCATCCTGCTTCTTCTCTAAAGGTGACAGAGGCTACCCACAGTGGAGTTGGCTCGTGACCCCCATAGTGCACCCACAAAGAAGGTCAGAGGAGAACTACAACAGTAGACATCGGACCACCCATGGCATCATCAAGCGCACCTTTGGACCGTTCTGGAGGGGAACTCCTGTACAGCCCCCAAAAGGTGGCAAAGATATTCCTGGCCTGCTGCATGCAACATAATTTGGCAATGCGCAGAGGACAGGCCCTCCCAGAAGAGCCACAGCCACCAAAGCAGCAGGCCCCAGATGAACAGGATAAGGAGCCCCCTCCACCTCCCGCCCACAGAGCAGAGCAGAGTGCACACCAGCTGGGGGTCAGAGCCAGGCAAAGACTGATCGAGACAAGTTTTCTGAGAGTAAGTTGACATTTATTTATATCACAAACAGTATTTACACACCATCACCACCACCCCTCCCACCACCATCACCCGCTCTGTGCATATTCCCCTCCCTCCAACCCTCACCCCCCAGCATGTCCCATCACTTTTCCCGCCCCCTCCCCTTGCCCCGTCCCCGTCCCCGTCCCCTCCTACCCCTCCCACCGTGTTCCTTTGCAGTTAGTGCTGCAGGGGAACTCTGTTGAGAGTCCTCTGATGAACTCCCACTCTCCTCCTCTATATCCACAAGGCAGCCTACTGCCTCGGCTGCCCTGTTGAAGTCCGGCCACCTTGTGCTCTGTAGTTTGCCCTGCAACCTGGGCACAGGACCCAGAAGGGGAGTTGGTTTGGTGGCTGCTGGACCAGTGGCTGGGGAGGCTGAGGATCTCAAGCTCCACTTCTTAGCAGGTGGTTGCTGTGCAGTGGTGGAAGTCGACGCCAGTTGTTGTTGCTGCTGTATCACATCACGTTGGGCCTGTACCGCTCCCCGTTGCACCTGGAGCACTTCCTGTTGGGGCTGTACCACTTCTGTTGGGCCTGGAGCACTTCCCGGTGCATCTCCAATTTCTGGCGCCAGTAGTCTTCCATGTGCACATTCTGGGCCAGCAGTGTGGCGAGGCGCAGTAGCTGTCTCCTCTGGCTGGATGGCCTCTGCTGAGGAAGTGCCCCCCTTCTGCATCTTCTGATTCTTCTTCAAAGGCTGTGGGTGGTGGAGGGAGAGCCTCTGCTGTAGGTGGTGGAGGGAGAGCCGGTGCTGCTGCTGCTCGGTCCTGTGGTTCCACCCCATGGTCCTGTGTGCTTTCTTGTGCAGGCCCACTGGTTTGGTGCTCTGTGTGTTGGGGCTGGTGGCCACTAGGGCCAGCTGTTTCCTCGGACTGGCTGTCATCACCTGCATAGCAAAAGGGGAGGAAGTGTGTTGGTCAAAATAACCCACTTTTGTTTTTCAACATTCATATACATAGCCCCACAGGCAAAGATCCAGCAAAGAAATGGTGAGGAATGGGATTGGTAGGCAGGCCACAGATGTCATTGTACATGGTACAGAGCTGGAGACAAGGAGTGCAGTGTACTACAGAGACTGATGTGCAAGAGAGCCAGAAAGGCAGGTGGGTAGACATAGAACTGTGGAAGGAGTGCATAGGACACAGTGGCTACAGCACAGAGGTGTGGGAAGGAGATATGCAGAGTTTGGTGATGGGGAAGGCCCCCAAAGCTGTGAAACAGTGCTAACCTACACACAGTTTATTTATTTTATTTATATTTTATATTTTAAATATATTATTGACATATATTATATACATTGCTGGAAACCCTCCCCCTCCACTCTCCCCCTTTCCCCTCCCCCTCCCCCCTGCTACTCCCTGTGTCATGGTCTGTAATGAAAAGTGATATGCATTGCATGTGGTGTTCTCCCCCCTTTCCCTACTGAGGACCACCACTCTGTCCCCCACTTGTGTAAAACAGAGTGTAGTACAGCACAACAGATACCCCAGCTTCCTAATGGTGAACCTACCTGAGCCCTCAGGCTGCGCTGATGTGTCAAGGGACCCAATGCCATGGATCCCCTCCTAGGGCAAGAGCCCATGAATGATGCGCTCGATGGAGGTCAAGTTAGTGGTGTCATCTGCTGGGGGGGTTGGCACCAGCCTTCCTCCTGACATCACGCCTCAGCCAGCGCCACTTTCGTTTGCAGTCTTCCACATCCCTGCCACAGTGGAAGATCACTTTGAGCCGGTCTCTTACTGCTTCCCATTCTCGCTGCTTCATTGTAGCAGCTAGCCTCTGGCCCGTGGGAGCAAAGAGATGCATGTGCCTCCTCTGTATTTCTTGAACCAGCAGTTCAACATCTGCGTCGGTGAAATTACCCTTGCAGGTGGGTGGTTGCTTTGGTGCCATTCTACCAATGCGATGCAAAGAATCGAAAATACAGAGAAGGGCACTTAAATACGCTCTCAGGGATGCCCATGTGAGAATGAGATGGGTGTCCCTGAGATGGGCGCCCTAATTTTGATTATCGACAAAATCCCTAAACGTCCCTGCTGCTTTGCCGATTTGGGCGTCCTAATTTCTATTATAGGTAGGGAACTATCAGTGTCCCCAGCTGCACTGTGTTTTGGGTGTCCTCATTTTGATTAAAGGGTGATAATGATAAATGTCCGCAACTGCTCTTCCCATTTGGAAGTTTGCATTCCCTTTATTGGCGCCGCTTTAAAACGACTTTCTCCGTGCTTGCACTTTAGAGGGGTTTTTTTAATGGGGTGGTATTTCAAAGCGTTTTAGCTCCATTTATAGTAGACCTTGTTTTGTCACTGTATGCTTTGGTACACCTGTTTGTTTGGGGGGGGGGGGGGTTGGGGGGGGAACTTTTTTGCCAATTCTTGAAAGATGACTGGTGTGTGGGCTTTGTTTCAGACTGGGTGTTAGCTGGTAGCTTAGCATATACTCTGCATTTTCTACATGTGACCAGCTCTCCATTCTCTACCCTCCAGGAGCTCCTTGCTGTGTGTGATGTACTCCCTCACTGCCCCCCATTCTCTCTCTCTCCTTTGTTGAAGCAGGCAGCCTCTGGTCCAGTGGCGTAGCTACAGGTGGGCCTGGGTGGGCCTGGGCCCACCCACTTAGGGCTTAGACCCACCCAACAGTAGCACACATTTAGCGGTAGCTGGTGGGGATCCCAAGCTCGGCCAGCTGAAGACTTCCCCCCTGATGGTAATTAAAACTCTACTCTTCATGATACCGGCACCTGCACATGCTCAGTTTTTCAGTTAATATCTGCTGCAGACTGCCAACAGCTGAGATGTTTTTTTTTGGGTGTGGTAGGGGGGAGTAAACTTGGTGCTCACCCACTTCTTACTTAGGCCCACCCAAAATCTGTTGTCTGGCTACGCCTCTGCTCTGGTCTCTTGGGGCCAACAGATTCTTGCACCACAAATTCAAGGTATGCTCATACCTCTCAGCCACCTCTTCCCTTTCTGCTATGTAGGTGCTAAACAAACACTTCTTGCATCTTGCAGGACAGCTGGTCAAGAAGATTGCAAGAGACAGCAGTGGACTGTAATACATTGGACTCAGAGAGACATGATTGTTTCTACCCAATTCATTGTACAGATGTCTTGTTCTCTATTGGACACACTCAGTTGTGGCTGCCTGTGGGGTGGGGGGGGGGGAGGGGATGAAGCCCTGAGAATGGATGTGTGCATCCCTCGTGGTCAAGGGCTCCCCATTCTCTGTATGTTCTCTGCATTCAAATCTTACCTCTATTTTCACCAGTTTCACGGGTATCCGCAGCAGGTAGTTTTTCTTCCTCTTTCCACCTCATGTGTCTCCCAGTAGGTTCCATCCTTCTTTATGTGGTGAACCCCAGTCCCCTTTTATGAAGTGCCCACCCATTCTCAAGGTTGTTGGGGGTGGGCAGGGGGGGAAGCATATATGCACTGAATGTCTTTTCCACATTATTCAACACAGTCCTACAATCCTCTATAGTTTTGGAACAACAACATTTCTAAATTCTATCCTGCAAATTAATTTCAAGGTGGCCACAGGTGCGTGCCTACCAGGGCCTTCAGCCCTTAAGTCATGGTGAGGGAGAGGGGTTCTGGTTACAGTTCCTATTCTAAATTAACTGCAGGTGGCTACAGCCCGGTGCCTATATAATTCCCCTAGCCTGTGCCCTTCTGTACCTGATGTATTATATTGCAATTGTGATGAAGTAAACATCCATCTAATGCTTTTACCCTTGTTTTCCCTTTTCTCCTGAGCACTATATACCATTGCTGATACCTTCAATGTGAAAAGATGACCCAGCTGATTGTAGCTCTTTCCTGGCCCTCACCAATGTGGTTTGGTTGTGGGTAAAGGTGTCTGGTGATCAGAGAGCAAACATCGTCTATGCGCTACCTATGGTTATCTGCAAGTTTCTATTTGGCAGATCACCAGTGCTAAACAACATATCTATTATTTACACAATTCTGTGCTGTGGGGCTTTATGGTAATGGGGGAGAGGCTGGATGGGCATTTCTGTTCCTTACCATACAGCCATGCACGTGGCCTTCTGTATGGCCACACTTATCACACATGTGCCAAAGTTTCTCTGTCACAGTTCACTTGTCATGCAACCCAGATTGCTGCCTCCTCTCACATCAACCCCAGCATTTGATAATAACACATATGTAGTGCACAAAGCACACACACAGACCCTGGTCAGTGCCAAAAGTGTCAAATTGTATTGAAACTATATACAATAAAAAACTATTTAAAATTCCCCCCAAATCATTCTCCCCTCCCCTATCCCTCCCTCTCCAAATGGTGTTGTAGCAGCTCAATAACCAGCAGCACGAGCCTGCTATATGTCTCCTGCCGTTCCCCCACAGAGTGCCGCAGTGCTGCCACCTCCTGCAGCAACTGGTTGACTACAGCAACCAGTTGCTGCAGGAGTTGCAGTACTGTGGCACTGTTGTCTGGAGCTGCTGGTGTGGGTGGAACTGGTGGTGTTGCTGGCGCTGGTGGGTGCTCCTCCCCCTCCAGAGGAGGCATATCTTCACATGCCTCGGTTTCCTCCTCCTCCTGGGCCGCCTCCTGCCGCCGCTGCCGCCCTATGTATGTAACAGGATTGTGTTTGAGATCAGCACATCCAACATGGCTTGCATGGTCCAGGAGCTGGCTGGCCTGAGGCGGGGGATGGAGAAAGGTGTGATGAGCCCTGGGCTATACCCATGGGGTGTGAGATGCATGAGATGACATGACAGGGCACCCTGGATGCTGGTCTGACACAGAGTGCACAGGCAGACCACACTCACTGCTCAGCAGCATGTTTGCATTATGATTTGTGACTATGGTTGGCTGACCATTTGGGGGCTTTTTGGGGAGGAAGCACATAACTTTAATATGAGGCAATGACATCCACTAAGAGTAGGACCTCAGGCAGGAATACCATGAAACAGTATCCACCCCAGAAAGGGGGATACAGAAGTGAAGCAATTCATCTCAGAGGAGGTTAGTTGGAAGTTGCAGCCACACTCATGGGAGGGTAGCTGCAGCCTCAGGCCTTGATTTGGGACAGAGGTGTTATGACTTACTAGTTGCCTATTAGCCACATGGAAACTGATATTATACAGGACATTTGCATTACTAAATAAATACATTTACAGATGAGTACAGGTGCCCTGTTTATAATACTTACGTCGAGCCCTGAGGCGCCATCTCACTGCCCTGATCATGTCAGGGCTCTCTCTCTTGGTTCGGCGGAACCTCCGCCGGAGGGACTCAAGGTCACTCCGAATGCCAAATCTTCTGCAAGATATAAGTTTGTACACCAGGAGTCAGGGGGTGGTCCTTCTTGCCTTCAGCACACAAATTCATTTGGAAATCAAATAGGAGAGACTCACAACACTGATTGGGGGTGGGGGACATTACATTGGTACAGATGTCATTGAGGCGGACATGAAGACAGAGAGTACTGTTTGTGTGCAGTATTGTAGGGATGTGGGAATGTTTTTCCTTTCTAGTACATAGATTCTATTAATGAATGTGCATGTGCACATAAATGGAAATCTTTAGACCTTTTTCTTTCCACTATGGACTAATTTTCTGACTTGAACTCGGCTTTGTATATTGTATTGTGTGTTTTCTTTTGTTGCACTGCCTTTTTGTATGGCTGTATTTTTAAAATCTAATTTTAAAAAAATACAAAGTGGTATTGCATTCAAGTTCATAAGTGACAGAGTAGATTAAGTAGTCAAGCACAGAGAAATTCATATTCGGAATGAGAAATAAAGTGGTATTGCGTTAAAGTTCCTGCGTGACAGTGTGACTGAGGCAGTCAAGTATAGAGAGTTCGGTTTTGTCCAGTTCTGGTATGAGTTTTGTTGTCTGGTATTTAGAATGGATCATTGTGGTATGCTTTATTGAACAGGTTGGTTTTTAGTGATTTTCGGAAGTTAATTAGGTCGTGCATTGTTTTTATGGCGTATGGTAGTGCATTCCATAGTTACGTGCTTATGTAGGAGAAGCTGGATGCATATGTTGATTTACATTTTAGTCCTTTGCAGCTGGGGTAGTGGAGATTCAGGAATGTGCGTGCTGATCTTTTTGTGTTCCTGGTTGGTAAGTCTATGAGGTCTGACATGTAGACCGTGACCTTGCCATGGATGATTTTATGAACCAGAGTACAAATTTTGAACGTAATACGTTCTTTAAGTGGGAGCCAGTGTAGTTTTTCTCTTAGGGGTTTGGCGCTTTCGTATTTCATTTTTCCAAATATGAGTCTGGCTGCTGTGTTTTGGGCAGTTTATTTAAAATCAAGCCTTTAAAATCAATGCATTTTTTAGTAACCATACAGAAAGTGTTTTTTAACATCAGCCTGAACTTTGTGTTATGAATTAGCATCCATGTACCGGTATTTGTTTTTCTATAGTCTCATTATGATTTTATGCACTTTATGCAATTTACAGGGCCATTTTCAAAAGAATGTCCAAGTCTGAATTGAGAACTCCCACTCCTAACATCCAAAAAAAAGTCCATCTCACAGCCATTTTCAAATAGGAAAAAGGTCAGGATTGAAAACATCTAAAATGAACCATCATTTTCCAAAATTAAATATCCAAAATATGAATACCAAAAAAACATCTGTCTAGCATCATCCCCCGAATTCAATATATGGTGTTCAGAATTAGGTCCATCCAGTTAGCACCAATAATTGGGTCCTAATCAACTTTCAGTGCTAATTGGGATTAATGTAAATGTACGCACACATATTTATATGCCAGTAATTGCGCATACATTTTGCACTTGGCTCCAAAAAGGAGGCATAGCCATGAAAGGGTCACGGGCAGATCAGGAGCATTCCTGTAATGTATGCATGCTGTTATAAAATAAGGAGCATCCACACTTAATTTAGGCGCTAAGGATTTACACCAGGGTTTAGTTGATGTAATTCCTCAGCTTAGGTCTTTGTGCTAAGTGATATTCTTTTTTTTTAATATTTTTATTCAAGATTTTCATATACATGAGCTCTTACAAGATGAATACACAGAAAAGTATCGAAAATAAGATTTACAATAACATTAACAAATGATAACAATAAAAGTTAACCATTATCACTGTGTATACAAGATAGTATCTGCCGAAAGGTTTTGTTATGAGAGAGATGTTAATTAACAAAAGGTAGCAAGATCAAATGTGCATCTAGTATTGGTATTATGTCACAAACCTTATTAAAATACTATGGATATCATGAAATACGACCCTTCTTCATCAAAACTTTTTCCACCTGGATACAAAGAGGGGCATTTTCGAAAGGGACGTCCTCGCAAAACGTCCCGATCCAGGGGCGGGGAAATACCGTCAGGGACGTACAAATCCTTAAATTTGGTCATCCCTAGACATGGACGTTTCTGATTTTCAGCGATAATTGAAACCAAGGACGTCCATCTCAGAAATGACCAAATGCAAGCCATTTGGTCGTGGGAGGAGCCAGCATTTCTAGTGCACTGGTCCCCCTGACATGCCAGGACACCAACCGGGCACCCTAGGGGGCACTGCAGTGGACTTGATAAATTGCTCCCAGGTACATAGCTCCCTTACCTTGTGTGCTGAGCCCCCCAAAACCCACTACCCACAACTGTACACCAATATCATAGCCATTACGGGTGAAGGAAGGCACCTAGATGTGGGTACAGTGGGTTTCTGTTGGGTTTTGGAGGGCTCGCTGTTTCCTCCACAAACATAACAGGTGGGGGTGGGGTGGGGCTGGATCTGCCTGTCTGAAGTGGACTGCACCCACTAAAACTGCTCCAGGGACCTGCATACTGCTGTCACGGACCTGAGTATGACATCTGAGGCCGGCTTAGAGGCTGACACAAAATATTTTGAAATATGCTTGTTGAGGGTCGGAGGGGGTTAGTGACCACTGAAGGAGTAGCGAGAGGTCATCCCCGATTCTGTACAGTGGTTATCTGGTCATTTCGGGTATCTTTTTGTGCCTTAGTCATAAGAAAAACAGGTCAAGGTGAAAACGTCCAAGTGCTTGTTGGGGACGTCCTTTTTTTCGATTATGGGTCAAGGATGTCCAAGTGTTAGGCACACCCAAGTCCCACCTTCACTATGCCTCCAACAAGCGTCCGTGAACTTTGGCCATCCCTGCAACAGAGTGCAGTTCGGGATGTCCAAAATCGGCTTTCGATTATACCAATTTGGATGACCCTGGGAGAAGGACGTCCATCTTCCGATTTGTGTCAAAAGATGGGTGTACTTCTCTTTCAAAAATGAGCCCCAAAGTCTTCTATCTTCAACTAATATTGCTTCAATGATTTACAAAGATGTGAAACAATCTAACCTCAATCTCTGCAACTCCATACAATCCCAATGGGAAACAGAACTGGGTCATTCTAGGAACCTTATTGACTGGCAAATATTCTGGTCGAAAACTATACGTCCCACCTTGTCAGTCTCTATAAAACAATCCTCATATTATATTGCTCATAAGATCTACTGGACTTCCCTCCAAATTAACAAAACTTCCTTCCAATGATAACATCTCCTCTATCTGCTGGTCCTGCACTCAAGAGCATGGGGACTTACAGTATCTTCTATTCCATTGCTCTAAAGTTTGACTTTTCTGGATTATAGTATGGGATAAAATAATATGTTATTGCAGTGGAGAAGCTAATGGCACCTAACTCTGATCGCCGTTTATAGAATTGCGCTTAGCCAATTTTTTGGCGCCATTTATAGAATTGTGTTCCATTTGTACAAAAAAAGGCCACACAGGCATCCCTGCAGAACAGAGAGGCAGCCTAGTGGACAGCACAGTGGAATTTAAACAATGAGACCCAGTAACAAATCCCACCTTAATTCATTTATTTGTTATTGTGAGCTCGCCAGGAACAGATAAAAACCTACTGTACCTAAAGGTACACCACTACAATAGCCATCATGCTTGCAGATGTCTTCTAAATTCAGGTACAGTCAGTATTTCAATGTTCCAGGAGGGCTGATGTATTTGTACAGAAATAAGAGTTAAAGTGGGAGTTACACTTGGGTCTATTGTTCAAAGTCCACAGCACTGACCACTAGGCTACTCCTTACACTTGTTTGTTGATCTAATAGGAATGGCTATAATACCTGAAGTTGACATAGAACCTGGTATCCACTGTCGCTTTTACTTCATAGGGAGGGGTGGGAGGGGGTCAAGTAACCACTGGGAGATTAAGGAGTGGTTATGCCTTCACTATCCAGTGGTTAGCTGCTCAATAAGAGCACCATTTGTACCTTGGATATGATTGAAACAGGTCAAGATAAAGACGTCCTACTTTTTTGCCTTGGACTTGTTCCTGTTCCATTATCACTGAAAGACGTCCTAATTTTGGACCCTTCCTAGTCCAATTCAAAACATCCCTCCAACCTGACCCCTTGCTATTTGGATGAACTGCAGTATAAACTATCCAAATTCTGCTGTTTGAAAATCACAATGTGGACATTTTCGGCAGATGGATTTTTTTTGGCCATTTTGAAACATCCATCTTCTTCAAAAATGAGCTCCTATCAGGCTTATTTTCTAAAGTGATTGCCGGCCATCTTCCGACATAAATCAGGAGATAGCCGGCGATCTCTCAAAAGCGGCAAAATCGGTATAATCGAAAGCGGCTTTTTTGACACCATCACTGCTTTCCTGTTGCCGCGCTGGTGAAAGTTAAAGGGGGCGTATCTGTGGCGTAGTGAAGGCAGGTCATGGACGGGCAAGGGCGTGGCTACCAGATGGACGGCTTTCGCGGATAATGGAAAAAAAGCGTCATTAAGCAGTAGTTTGTCGGGTTTACTTGGTCCTTTTATTTTCACGACCAAGCCTCAAAAAGGTGCCCCAACTGACCAGATGACCACCGGAAGGAATGGGGGATGACTTCCCCATAGTCCCCCAGTGGTCACCAACCCCCTCCCACACTAAAAAATATTTTGTGGGGTTCAGCACCCAAGGTAAGGGAGCTATGCACCTGGGAGCTATTTGTGTATTTATTTAAACATATTTAGAAGTGCCCCCTAGGGTGCCTGGTTGGTGTCCTGGCATGTCAGGGGGACCATTGCACTACAAATGCTGGCTCCTCCCATCACCAAATGCGTTGGATTTCGCCGGGTTTGAGATGGCCGGCATTTTTTTCCATTATCGCTGAAAAAACGGCGATCTCAAACCCGGCGAACTCTGGCATTTGGCTGGGCTAAACCGTATTATCGAAAAAAAAGATAGCCGGCCATTTTTTTCAATAATACTGTTCCAGCCAGCTGTTGCGTCGCCGGCGATCTATTTCGCCGGCGAGATTCGATTATGCCCCTCCAAGTCTCTCTTTCCCTTTCTTATTTCAAGTTTTTAATTAAATGACACTTAGAAATTGCAGTCCTGTATGTTACCACAGGAGGCCAATGCACCAAATGTTTGCAGTAGCATTAATATACTTTGAAAGTGTGTTAATATGTCTTCCATCAATTTTGCGAATTATTGGCACTTTTAACATGCATTAAATGTTATTTTGAGCATCAGCACAAAACCTATACAAAATAAGTAATCATCTATATAAATGATGTAATTCCCCTATTAGTCCATAGAAAAATATTGTGTATTAAAACTTGCAAATATTAACACAGACCCATTAGTTTGAGAAACTGGACTACATTTTTTTTGCAATAATGTCAGCATTAGCGCACTAACTTTAGTGCAAGAAATATACCTGCAGATTAACTTGTGTATTATTAATGCACATTAACAGACGATATTATTACATTTGACTACATCCAACCCATTAATTGTTATAGCTAGATACTAAGAGGATAGCTCAGCCTCCATGTCTATTCAACCCATGGACTCTTTTAAGCCAAGGAATCAGGGATAGAGTGGTCTGTAGATACTGTAGATATTGGAGATAGAGTGGCAATTTGTTTCCCATTTGCAAATGACTGCATGCTAACAGATTTCATTTCTCTTTCCCTTAGAAACCCAGGTTGAATTCAGGTGCAGATTCGTCCTCCATTGGCCAGGGTGGCCTCTGACCCTGCTGTATCACTGCCATTCAGTACACTGGATCCCAGGAGAATTTTATGTCCAGTGAGATAGGTTCCTTACTTGGTTCTGTAATGTGGCCCCTGTTTTAGTGATCGTTCTGGGTTGCTGCAAAGTGCGCATTTTTTTCATGGATTGCTGTCCTAAGCTACCTCTTTGGAACCTTCACCCCTCATTTCTACAACTGAAATTAGCTGTTGATCTGTATCCCCTTCATGTGATATTTCTCTTTCTTAAGTATGTGTTGTTATGTTTTTTTACTAATGCAATTACACACTACACAGTCATCGAATTTTTGCAGTTTTGAAACCTTACTTGATCCATAGCCTCTTCTTTACTATATTATTGGGGTGTGGCACCACCTTTCAGATGCCATTGCCATGTCCCTTTCAAGTATTTCTTGCTAATTCTTGAAGATGGAATGTTCAGCTTTCCTCTCCTGCACAATTCATCTGATACAAGCGTACTTCGCTATTTATGACATCACAAATCTCATTATGAAGGTGATGTATTGCTACCGCCACTGCATTGTGGCATTACTGGAGGAGCTGCACAGGAACAGGTGGCCAACTGAGGAAATAGTTTCTGTCACATGCACAGATCTTCAATAATGGGGAAAGGAAATTACTAAAACAATTTTATCCAATTAAGTAGCATTTAGTTACTAAATGGTATGGGGTAATTTTATAAAGTCATTTTCATGCATATGGGCACATAATGGCTTTTTATAAAATTCCTACTGGTGTACAAGTACATGCATTGACATGATAGCTGTACTTTGCTGGTAGATGTTTATGGGCTACACATGCATAAATTAATATATTTCATAATCTAGGCATGGATAGTTCTACCTGCTTAGGAGGATATTTAAATGCCCACGCCTGCAAGGCAGGCATCATTTCTGCCACCTGCACTAGTATTTTATAAGGGCACACAGGCACCTATGTGTCTTTTAGTACTTATCTAGGCATCTGCTTGCCCTCTTAAACTAGGTACCCTTCAAGAAATTACCCTCTATAGGCACAATTTTCAATAGTCCATATAGATAACAAAACTTTTGCCCACTTTTAACATATGTACGTTATAGCTAATTTGCAAAATGAAACTACTTGGGTCGTTTCTCTTTAAAATTTAGCTAGCCTGAAGTTTGGGCTCTAAAAGCTTCAATGTACTGCTGTCAGCTGATCAGGGCACCTTAACATTTGAAAATGAGATGTATGCACACTGGTTTCCTCCCCCAAGTTAAACACACCCCTAGGAATGCCTCTTTCACTGAGCTAAAAGTATGCACACTGTGGAAGCTGACACTTACTTTTTGTTGGATAGAGTTGGGCAGTTTTCAGCTACACCAATTTACCTGGCTAAGTACTGGTATACCTATGTAAATGGCTTTAGAAGGTGTCCTCTCTATATAACTTAAGTTTAAACAAGGCTTTTTGTTAATCACGTTGAAAAAATTATATCTATGCAACACTTCAAGAAACATCTACATGGTGTTGTATATTAGAGACTGTTGACATTCTGTTACACTGAATACAACTTTTTTTTTAATGCTCCTTGAGGTGGTAATGAAATAAAAGGTTTTAAATAAAGTGTGCCTTGCTATATTTCTTATACAATTTATTAACAAGTGAGAAGCTGCTTTCATGGTTGAAATTATGTTGGTTTGAATGGGGGAAATAGCAAGGTTCAGAAGATGTGTGAATAATTTCTGTATATATGTATAACCCAGTATGAATCTTGATGTATAATGATGGTATAAAATGCTTTTATGTTTGTGATGTCTAGTGATGTGTCAAATGTAAGCCTTAAGTCCATTAGATTGCATGGTCAGAAAATTGGCAGAAAATAAACAGTTTAATGGGGAAAAAAACCGTGGCCTGCTTGTTTTTACCTTAATGCAGTAAAGAGAATTCACAGTGAATATGGAAAGGTATGTCTTATTTACCAGGGAATTGTTCAACCAGTGAGATAGTTTGACATAACCTATATCTGCTAGTAATGGTGCCTCAAGTCGTATGGAAAATGAGTGGAAAATGGATTAGTTTTGAAACCTCTGTTTACTTGTAACCAGGATCAACTGAAAAGGTTCCAGATCATCAACCCTTCCTTTTAACACTCTTCTCTCCCTAGTGATATCACCAAAACAAAGGTACCTGTTGCAGTAAAATTGCTACAACATGCTACTCAAAATTTTAAAAAAAAATGTGAAATGTAATATTACACAGAAAAGTATATAATATATGAAGTCAACCAGAGGACCTGTATGACTTTCAAAGTGTAATAGTAGCATTTAAAGATGTGCATACCCTTGGTGTACAAATAACAATTTTTGAAAACCACTACAGTAGAACGTCGATTATCCAGACTATCCTCTGCAGAGGGTGCTCCAGATAATCACAAATCTGGATAATTGGACATATCAAATTCCTGTAAAGAAAACAAGATTACAGCATTGCATATTAAACGTTAGTTTTATTTTCATCAATATGTTTGCAGAAAAAAGTATAAAATACAGCAGTTCTGATCAAAAAGTATTGTTTTTATAAGTAAAATACATTGCGGTGCTGTATTTCTTGTACATACTGTATATACACTACTGTACACTAAAAAAGGAAGTAATTCTTAATTGCTTTAAGGCCTATTTTCATTTCTCTGCTGCAAGATCATGTAGTCTTTTCAGAAAACGGAACTGGATTGCACTGCTTTACCAACCAAGCCATCACTGTTTTTAAACATTCTAAGGCTTCTGCATGTGTCGGTCCGGTATCAGCATCAACCTGGTGATCATCATCAGTTTCTGATTCTTCATGTTCCTTGTCCTGTACAGATTCCACAAGTTCATAATCTGTTATAATCTGATACCCTGGATCATTTGCATCACTGTATAGATCTCTGGCAATGTTTTCAAGGACATCATCATCTTCTTTTCCCTCTCTGGGTCTTTCTTGTTTGTTTAGAATTATGTTCCATGCGTTTTTCAGGGTTTGGTTTTTAACATGATTCCAAGCATCAGCAACCATGTAAGAACAATCTTTTATGTTCAATTCTCTTACAATAGCATCACTTTGAGGGGCATTTTCGAAAGGGCCGTCCACATTTCAATTTGGACGTCCTCGCAAAACGTCCTGATCCAGGGGCGGGGAAACCCGTATTTTTGAAACAAGATGCACGTCCATCTTTCATTTCGATAATATGGTCAGGGACATCCAAATCCTGAAATTTGGTCGTCCTTAGAGATGGTCCTCCCTAGACATGGACGTTTCTGATTTTCAGCGATTTTTGAAACCAAGGACGTCCATCTCAGAAATGACCAGATGCAAGCCATTTGGTCGTGGGAGGATCCAGCATTTGTAGTGCACTGGTCCCCCTGACATGCCAGGACACCAAACAGGCACCCTAGGGGGCACTGCAGTAGACTTCATAAATTGCTTCCAGGTACATAACTCCTTTACCTTGTGTGCTGAGCCCCCAACCCCCCCCCCCCCGCCAAAACCCACTACACACAACTGTACACCACTACCATAGCCCTTACAGGTGAAGGGGGGCACCTAGATGTGGGTACAGTGGGTTTGTGGTGGATTTTGGAGGGCTCGCTGTTTCCTCCACAAACGAAACAGGTAGGGGGGTATGGGCCTGGGTCCACCCGCCTGAAGTGCACTGCACCCACTAAAACTGCTCCATGGACCTGCATACTGCTGTCATGGTCCGGAGTATGACATCTGAGGCTGGCAATCAATATTTTGAAAGATATTTTTGAGGGTGGGAGGGGATTAGTGACCACTGGGGGAGTAACAGGAGGTCATCCCCGATTCTCTCCGGTGGTCATCTGGTCATTTTGGGCACCTTTTTGTGCCTTGGTCGTAAGAAAAACACGACCAGGTAAAGTCATCCAAGTGTTCATCAGGGACGTCCTTGTTTCTTTCGATTATGGGTCAAGGATGTCCAAGTGTTAGTCATGCCCAAGTTTCACCTTCACTACGCCTCGAACACACCCCCTTGAACTCTGGCCATCCCTGCGACGGAAAGCAGTTGGGGACATCCAAAATCGGGTTTCAATTATACCGATTTGGATGACCCTGGGAGAAGGACGTCCATCTTCCGATTTATGTCAAAAGATGGGCGTCCTTCTCTTTCGAAAATGAGCCCATTTGTCTTTTTATGTTAGATAATGTTGATGTTCCTACACCATATTCTTCTGCCAAATTTTTTCTGACACTCCCTTTCTTAATTTCTTCAGATTATCATTTTTCTCTTTTAATGACAAAACAGTTACAGCTGTTGCTTGCAGTTAAAAATAAAAAGTAAAAACGGAAGCAAGATGTAAGTGATGATTCCTCAGTAAACCAAATGAAACAACAAAACCTGAAATAGGATTTTGCTGTTGCAAACCTAATCAAGCAAACAGTGGATCAACTTATCTGAAATTTTTGCTGTTCAGTGAATATAGCCTATGAGAACAGTGGAATTGCCTGTGACTGTTGAACAGGTTACTGGTCAAAAGCCAAACTGATGAGTTGGGTCCCTTTGAAGTGGAGATGAACAGACATATGTTGTACCACAACAGGCTGCTGGTTGTCCCATTTCCAAGCTGTGATAGCAAGGCTGTTTCCTGTGCTGTGTCCCCGCAAGCAGCGATAGCAGGGCTGTTTGCTATGCAGCGTCCCTGCAAAAGCTAGGCAGAAAATGCTTTTTTTCTGCTGCGTATGAGTCAAGAAAGGACTGGAAAAGTAAAGGGCAGGGCTTTTCTCTACATGGACCATGAGGATTGGCTGGGAAGGTATTAGCGGATAATGGGTCCAGATAATTGGAAATCCGGATAATCGGTGTTCTACTATATTTACACATGTAGATCTGTGGCATACACAGATTGAGGGAGAATGTTTTGGATAGGCCACTAAAGTATGCATGGATTTATGATGCTACAACAGAAATTTAATAAAAAAAACCTATACATCAGCATTTACACCTGCTCCAAGACAGACATTAGTTTTAGGTAACTGCTTATTTTCATCTGAGATTTGTAATTACCTCTCTGATGTGTAAAACCTCAGAATAATATCACTAGACCTCTTCACCAACTACTTCTGGACATCTAAAGGAGAAACAGGGGTGACATGATACAGACGTTCAAATATTTGAAAGGTATTAATCCGCAAATGAACCTTTTCCGGAGACGGGAAAGCGGTAGAACTAGAGGACATGAATTGAGGTTGAAGGGGGGCAGACTCAGGACTAATGTCAGGAAGTATTTTTTCGCGGAGAGGGTGGTGGATATGTGGAATGCCCTCCCGCGGGAGGTTTTGGAGATGAAAATGGTAATGGAATTCAAACATGCGTGGAATAAATACAAAGGAATCCTGTTTAGAAGGAATGGTTCCATGGAATCTTAGCAGAGATTGGGTGGCGACGCCAGTAATTGGGAAACAAAATGGGAGCTGGGCAGACTTTTACGGTCTATGCCCTGATTGTGACTGAATAGATAGGGATGGACTGGAGTGTAAATTTTAAGGGGCTTCGACATTAGCTTCAGAACTTAGTACAAGAACAGTGCTGGGTAGACTTCTACGGTCTGTGCCCTGAGAAAGGCAAGGACAAATCAAACTCGGGTATACAGATATAAAGTATCACATCCCATGTAAATGAGTTTATCTTGTTGGGCAGACTGGATGGACCGTATAGGTCTTTATCTGCCACCATTTACTATGTTACTGTGTTACTAGGGAGCAATTTACTAAGTTGCACTAGTAAATGGACCTAGCATGACCTTACATGGGTCTTTCCCACATGCTAAGCACATTTCTAGTGTGGCTGTAAAATAGCCTTTTTTCTAATTGTTGAATTTCTGGCCATGCATGCAGCCATTTTAAAAGATTAATATGGAAGCACCTACTACCTACTAGTTTGGAGGCAGTAAGGACTCCCCACATTAAGTCTGAATTGTTCAGTTCGCATGTGCTACTGTCAATGTACTAGCTAATAGAACTTCCATGCCCACTCTCAGCCCCTAACACACCTTTCCCAGAGAAATAAATACTGTGTGCTTCACATGTTCCTTGTTAGGCATGCATTAGCGCTTAAAGCAGCTTAGTAAAAGGGCTCCCTAGCTTGGTAAAATCTGGAAGACATTTACATGTGGTTGCTGTTTAGAAAGACGAGCTGAAAGCACAAACTAGTTGTATTCCATGCATTAGGAAAAGTCAAAGAAAGACCAAACTAACGCTCTAATTTACTAAGCAGCACTAGCGGCTGTCCATACGCTAGTGCTGACACTTCCCATTCACTGGTTACCATCTGTGATAAAAGGGGGCCTCGGCGGGTGTGTAAAACACATGCTGACACCAGCGCTGGCACCCTATTGCCGCAGCTTGGTAAAAGGGGCCCTATGTAGCATATGAGAACATAACATCCCAGGAGTCATCCCAGATATCCAAAGCCTTCATCTGCACAATTAGCCATGAACACCTCTGAAACAGTCCTTTCCACTCTACAGCACCACACTTTTCATCCTATCTCACACCAGGCAATCCATCCATAAAGGCAAACCTTTCACACAGGTCTCATGCTCTTCTTCCTACATACACAGATACCATAGCACTAAGTTATTCAGGCTTCACAACTCCCCATTGTAACTACTAACACTGCCATCCAAATCTTCCTTTATCAGATCAGTCATAGCCATCCACATAAACTGAGTCTGCTCAGTACAGCAAAATATAAATGAATTGAAACAGAACAGCAAAGTCCAAAAAAAGTCTTTTACAAATATAGTCCTGCTCCAGTCAGCGAATCTCACACAGGACCTATTGCTCTCTCAGACTCTTTACACTTCATCTCTTCTCTCATTGTATTATATAGGAATTTGTACAGTACCTGGGGATCCTCAGCGTTTTTGGTAGTATTGAATCCAGCTAAATCAGTTGCTTCCTGGATTGCTGACCAAGTTTTTTGCCCATCTCTTGTTCCTCTGTTGCTTGGTTCATTCATTTCTATGGTAGACTCCTCTAAATGTCTGAGAGTTATTCTTCACTATCAACTTTCTTTTGAATCACAGGTTTCTGCTATAAGGAAAGAACGTTTTGACTGTACAACAGTTCAGTTTGTGCATAGTTTTCTGGGTAGGGCAGCAAAATTGACTGTACTCTATGCAGTAGTAGTGTAATGACTCGATTATTGCAATGTGGTTTATGCAGGGATCAGTCTTGCCTTGATCAAGTGACCTCAATCTGTCCAACATGCAGCAATTAGGTTTTTGTGCTGCGTGTGGAAGTACAACCATGCTCTACCAACATCATTGGCTTCCTATTAATTACAGAATCCAAATTAAGATCCTGACTTTGTCACATAAGGCTCTTTATACTGGTACGTCACTCTAACTTTTCTCTTTGATAAGTCCATAGACCCCTTCTTGTTTATTTCATTTTACCCAGGACATTTGTCTGTTGTCCTAGACCAAGATTGACCTGTTTCTTCTCTGTCCAGTCCTATAAATTTATTGGAGTTCATTTCAATTTTCCCATGTTATTTAGTTTGTAATAATTTTACCAATTTTTACTACTTTTACTCAGTTACAGCTCTTGCTTGCAGTTAAAAATAAAAAGTAAAAACGGAAGCAAGATGTAAGTGATGATTCCTCAGTAAACCAAATGAAACAACAAAACCTGAAATAGGATTTTGCTGTTGCAAACCTAATCAAGCAAACAGTGGATCAATTTATCTGAAATTTTTGCTGTTCAGTGAATATAGCCTATGAGAACAGTGGAATTGCCTGTGACTGTTGAACAAGTTACTGGTCAAAAGCCAAACTAATGAGTTGGGTCCCTTTGAAGTGGAGATGAACAGACATATGTTGTACCACAACAGGCTGCTGGTTGTCCCATGGAAAATTTTACATCAAGGTGACTGTCCACTCAATTAACAAAGTCTTTAGCGAGAAGTCTTCTTGTCCGACCTTAAGAAGATTGAAGGGTTCCCATGCATTTTATGTTCTTGCATCAGTTCTCAAAGATATTCAAACAGAGTTTGCCACAGTGGCATACCAAGGGCGGGGAGTGGGGCGGTCCACCCCGGGTGTCAGCAGGTGGGGGGGGAGTGCTCCGCTGGCGCCGCAGTCCCCACCTGCCTACCACCAGCTCCATTGAAAGACGACCCTCTTCTCCTGCCACTCGGCCGGCACCCAGCCTTTAAAACAAATCTGTGAAGCGCCTCGCATCTGCTCTGCTGTAAATGAAGCAAATCACCTTGGCCCTTCCCCCATTGTGTCCCGCCCTCTGATGTAACTTCCTATTTCCGCGAGGGCAGGACACAGTGAGGGAAGGGCCGAGGTGATTTGCTTCATTTACAGCAGAGAAGACGTGAGGCGCTTCACAGATTTGTTTTAAAGGCTGGGTGCCGGCCAAGTGGCAGGAAAAGAGGGTTGTCTGTCGACGGAGCTGGTAGGCAGGGGGGGACTGGGTCGGGGAGGGGGGAGGCTCATATGGGAGAAGGAGACTGGGTCTGGGTGGGGGTGGGATGGGGAGGGGCTCAGGATGGAGAAGGGGACTGGGTCTGGGAGGGGGGGTTCAGATGGAAGAAGGGGCCTGGAGCTGGAACTGGGGTCTGAGAAGGGGGCAGGAGGGAGAATAGGTCTGGGGCTGAAAAGGGGGTTCTAATGCAAGGCATGTGGATGAAGGGGACTGGAACTGGGGAATGAAAAGGAGGGTAGGTGGGATTA
Organism: Microcaecilia unicolor; assembly: GCF_901765095.1. Taxonomy (NCBI): domain Eukaryota; kingdom Metazoa; phylum Chordata; class Amphibia; order Gymnophiona; family Siphonopidae; genus Microcaecilia; species Microcaecilia unicolor. The sequence goes on along the minus strand of NC_044039.1, from coordinate 114,096,430 downwards.
GGGGGCTAGTACTGGAACTGGGGGCTGAAAAAGGGCAGGGGCTAAAACTGTGGGGACTGGGGGCTGTAAAGGGGACAGGGAGAAGTGGCTGGGGCTGAAGCTCAGGACTGGTGGGAGAAAAGGGCTGGGGTTGAAACTGTGGACTGGGGCTGAAAAGGGGACAGGGAGAAAAGGGCTGGGGCTGAAACTGGGGACTGGTGGGATAGTGGGGCTGAAACTGGGGCTGAAAAGGGGGGCAGTTGGGAGATGTGGGCTGGGGCTGGAACTAGGGGCAGGTGGGTTAATGGGGCTGGAACTGGGGGCTGAAAAGAGGGGGCAGAGAGAGAGAGAGGGGGGACAGACCCTGGATGAAAGGGGGAGCGAGAGGGAGGCCAGACCCTGGATGGAAGGGGGAGTGAGAGTGAGGGCAGATGGTGGATGGAAGTGGCAAGATAGAGGGCAGATTTGGTGGATTGAAGGGGCAGAGAGAAAGGACAGACAGTGGATGGAAGGGGGACAGAGAGAGGGCAGATGGTAGATGGAAGGGGCAAGATAGAGGGCAGATTTGGATGGAAGGGAGAGAGAGGGCAGACAGTGGATGGAAGGGGCAGGGGGAGAGGGCAGACATTGGATGGAGGGGACGGCAGAGAGGGCAGACACTGGATGGCAGAGAGAGAGTGAAGACAGATGCTGGTTGGAAAGGAAGACAGTGAAAAGAAGATGAGGAAAGCAGAAACCAGAGACAACAAACTGTAAATAAAATACATTTTTTTATTTTTTTGCTTTAGGATAAAGTAGTATTGTAGATGTGTTAATAAATGTTTATAAATAGAACATGTAAATAAGATAATCTTTTTATTGGACTAATTTTAATACATTTTGACTAACGTTTGGAGAACAAAACCCCCTTCCTCAAGTCAGGATACTGTAACAGCACTATACTGTATTGACCTGAGGAAGTATACCAGTTAGAGTAGGATATGGGCCCGGGTTCTGTTCTCTACACTGCACTGACCATTAGGCTACTCCAGGGACCTGCTTGCTGCTGTAATAGGACTGGCCATAACATCTGAAGCCACCATAGAGGCTGGTATGTACTTTTTCTATCACATCTTTGGAGGTGGAGGGTGTCAATGACCCATGGGGGGATTACGGGGGGTCATCTCATCATTTAGGGCACATTTTTGTAACTTAGATGTGATTGAAACAGGTCTAGACCAAAATGTTTAACCTTTAGCCCTGGATGTTTTTGTTCTGTTCCATTATAGCAGAAAAATGTCCACGTTTTGGGAAGACCCAAATCCCGCCCCAACATACCCCCTTGTAATTTGAACACACTGCAGAGAAAAATGTCTCAAATCAGAGTTTCAAAAAATATCCAAATGCTACATTATGCCATTTTTGAGACATCTTTTTCTCTTCTGGAAATGAGCCCCACATTGTATCCATGCTGTTTAGTGGCACCTTAGATGTAAACAAAGTACCACAGTGGTAGATTAGAAAAGAAAGATCAAGCAAATAAAAACACAAAAAAAAGTCAGCCATTTTTGAAATCAGTCAATAGAAATCAAACAAAATAAAACATGGAAAAGAAAATAAGATGATACCTTTTTTATTGGACATAACTTAATACATTTCTTGATTAGCTTTCGAAGGTTGCCCTTCTTCGTCAGATCGGAAATAAGTGAAAACATTCAAGCATTACTATGACAGTCTGACAGGGTGGGAGGATGGGGGTGGGTAGGAGGTATGCATGGGGACATCAAAGCATATCATTGATATTCTAACAGGATAGGTGTGGATAGGTGAGGGGAAGGTGATCAACAGAGAAATACAGCTTTATGGTTTATAATGGGCTAGGAACCCCAGATCCTTGTTAAGTCCTTTCTGTTGGGTGTTAAAATATTCAATCATTCTGACTTCAAAGGTCTTATGTTCTTGTATGGTTTTAAAGTTACCTTTAAGGATTCTCACTGTGAAGTCACTGGTACAGTGTCCTGGTCCTGTAAAATGCTGACCAACAGGGGTGGGAGCCCTACTGGCACCAGTATTGTTCATGTGATGTCTATGTAAATTGAATCTTGTCTTAAGCATGTGGCCTGTTTCTCCAATATAGCATCCTTCATTACATTTTTTACACTGAATGATATATACCACATTGGAAGATGAGCAAGTGAAAGATTCCTTTATGTTGAATATCTTTCCTTTGTGGATGACTGTGGTGTCCTGTGAAATGTTTTGGCATAGTTTGCAACTGGATAAATTACAGGGAAGTGTGCCCTTCTGTTCCTTTTCAGTCTGTGATGGAAGTTTACTTCTAATTAGCTTGTGTTTTAAGTTGGGTGGCTGTCGGAAGGCCAGTACTGGTGGGGATGGGAATATCTCTTTCAGTAATTCATCCTCCTGGAGTATAGGCTGTAGATCTCTTATGATTTTCCTTAGTTTTTCCAGCTCTGGATTGTATGTCCCTACAAGGGGGATTCTGTCTGTGGCTTTTTTCTCCTTGTACTGTAGCAGATTCTCCCTGGGTGTTTTGAGGGAGGAGGCAATATTCTTGGAGATTATTTTTGGGTTGTAGCCTTTCTGTTTGAAGGATGCAGTCAGGCTTTTAAGGTGTCTGTCTCTGTCCCCTGGGTCAGAGCAGATACGGTGGTATCTTGTGGCTTGGCTGTAAATGATGGATCTTTTTGTATGTGAAGGATGGAAGCTAGAGTTGTGGAGGTAGCTGCATCTGTCTGTGGGTTTCTTGTATATAAATGTTTGTATACAGCCATCACTGATTGAGACCGTGGTGTCCAAAAAATTGACTTTTTCTGGGGAGTAGTCAATTTTGAATCTGATTGTAGGATGGTATGTATTGTAGGATGGTATGTATTGAAATCAGTCAGTAAGTGGGCCAAATGGAAATGAAACCTAGCTCTCATTTTTCTGAAACTATTATAGTATCCTACCAGCTAGGAAGACAATTCTGACTATTCTACATGAGAGAATTTAAAGGTGTTCTTATAGTTATGTTTTTTAAATTGTTTCATCTCTGCTTAAAATCTGGTTCCACAGTTGTTGGTATATATCAATGATAGGCTCTAAAAATATCCACTTTGAAATATGAGCAGTTTAAAAGTGTAATGAACTGTGATAAAGCATCTCAAGAAAGAGAACTGGCTTATACCTAACAAACAGCTTTAATATTTTCAGGTGAATAAGCCTCTTTTTCATGATACGTTTTGATGGAGGAGTTTTCATAGGCATTTCCAGAACAGCTCAATTCCGCCTGTAAGGACTGACATCTTAAGCTGTACTAAAGAATGAATCACCTTGTCAAATAAAGTGCAGAATGGGAAAAATCTGCTCCTAGACTCATCCAAGATAATGACATTTACAACAACATGTTTGAGGCGATAAACCGACAATAATAATTATACTTCTTTCAGGCTTTCTTTCATACTTTAGAACATTGATTTGGTAATATCTTAGTGTTTTTTTCCATATGAGAAAATTTCACAGTGCAGTATATAATTTCTGAAATTTAAAACCAATAGTGAACGTAGTAATCACATTGAGAATTACAGAGGTGCCTATACGGCTTATTTTCGAAAGAGAAGGGCGCCCATCTTTCGACACAAATGGGAGCCCTTCTCCCAGGGTCGCCCAAATTGGCATAATCAAAAATTTTGGGCGTCCTCAACTGCTTTCCATCGCGGGGACGACCAAAGTTCACGGGGGTGTTTCTGAAGCATAGTGAAGGTGGGACTGGGGCGTGCTTAACACATGGGCGTCCTCAGCCAATAATGGAAAAAAGAAGGGCGTCCCTGACAAACACTTGGCCGACTTTACTTGGTCCTTTTTTTTTACGATCAAGCCTCAAAAATGTGCCCTAAATGACCAGATGACCACCGGATGGAATCGGGGATGACCTCCCCCTACTCCCCCAGTGGTCACTAACCCCCTCCCACCCTAAAAAAATGTAAAATATTTTTTCCAGCCTCTATGCCAGCCTCAAATGTCATACCCAGCTCCATGACAGCAGTATGCAGGTCCATGGAGCAGATTTAGTGGGTACTGCAGTGCACTTCAGACAGGTGGACCCAGGCCCATCCCCCCCACCTGTTAAACTTGTGGTGGTAAATGTGAGCCCTCCAAACCCACCACAAATCCACTGTACCCACATCTAGGTGCCCCCTTCATTCCAAAGGGCTATGGTAGTGGTGAACAGTTGTGGGGAGTGGGTTTGGGGGGGGGGGGGTTGGGGGCTCAGCGCACAAGGTAAGGGAGCTATGCACCTGGGAGCGTTTTCTGAAGTCCACTGCAGTGCCCCCTAGGTTGCCCGGTTGGTGTCCTGGCATGTGAGGGGGACCAGTGCACTACGAATGCTGGCTCCTCCCACAACCAAATGGCTTGCATTTGGTCGTTTCTGAGATGGACATCCTTGGTTTCCATTATCGCCGAAAATCGAGGACAACCACCTCTAGGGGCGACCATCTGTAAGGTCGACCTAAATGTTGAGATTTGGGTGTCCCCGATCATATTATCGAAACGAAAGATGGCCGCCCATCTTGTTTCAATAATACGGGTTTCCCCGCCCCTTCACGGGGACGTCTTGCGAGGACACCCTCAGGAAAACTTGGGTGCCCCGTTCGATTATGCCCCTCCATATGTACTGTAATAATAGAAAAATCAGTCATACTTTTATGCATTTTTACACAAAAACCAGTGTCAAGATTACTTTACAAAGGAGGAAAGGATCTCAGAAATCAAACAAAAATACATTGTGTCCAACATTTTAGCTATATCTCTTTCATTGGTCAAAAACCTCTATTACTTAAATTTCAAAAATGTATACAACAAACATTCTATGCAATTAAGTGCAAATATTAACATAAAGTCCATATAGATCTGTCAAGCAAAATATAGAAAATTCAACTTAGCTGCACCTGACAGAGGCCACCTGTTTCACACTTATAGATTGTATAAGTGCATTCACTCTGCTGCCCCTCACTACCTCTCCACCCTCATCTCTCCCTACACTCCTTCCCAGGAACTCCATTCACTAGGCAAATCTCTCCTAATTGCACCCTTCTCCTCCATCGCTAACTCTAGACTCCGTTCCTTTTATCTTGTCGCACCTTATGCCTGGAATAGACTTCCTGAGCCATTACAACAAGCTCCATCCCTGGCCACCTTCAAATCTGGGCTAAAGGCCTACCTGTTTGATGCTGCTTTTAATTCCTAACTTGTCACCTGCTCCTAACCTTTATCCTGTATTCCTGTCTTCAATAGTCCCTTTTCCCTATGTGTCCTATCTGTCTGTCCTACCCTTATCCCTTATTTGTCCTGTCTGTCCTGATTTAGATTGTAAGTTCTTTTGAGCAGGGACTGTATTTCCTTCATGTTCAACTGTGAAGCGCTGCGTACGACTGGTAGCGCTATAGAAATGATTTGTAGTAGTAGATTCTTCAGGGGTATATTCAATTATACTGAAATCTCATTATCAGTAACAAACGAATCATTTTACTAACCTGTACTACAAGGGGCCATGCACTACGATTAACGTGTGGGTTTCCCCATGCACCAAGGCCATTTTAGTGTGGCTGTAAAATGGCCATATTTCCTCTTTTTCTAATAATGGCCAGGTGCTAATTTCCAAATTAGCACATGGCCATTAGCTCGTGAACTCTTGCCAACAGCTATTTAGTAGGCAGAAAGAATTCTTGTGCTAACCATGCACTAATCAGTTGGTGTGCTGCAATGTACCTGTGCTAAGAGATTAGGACTGACCATGCCTACACCCCACCCCCAAACACGACCCTGGCGTGCGTAAATGAACATAATATAAGAACATACGAATAGCCATACTGGGTCAGACCAATGGTCCATCTAGCCCAGTATCCTGCTTCCAGTGGTGGCCAATGCAGGTCACAAGTACCTGGCAGAAACCCAATTAGTAGCAACATTCCATGCTACCAAGCAGTGGCTTCCCCCATGTCCATCTCAATAACAGACTATGGACTTTTCCTCCAGGAACTTGTTCAAACTTTTTTTAACCCAAATATGCTAACCACCGTTACCACATGCTCTGGCAACGAGTTTCAGAGTTTAACTATTCTTTAAGTGAAAAAAAATATTTCCTTCTATTTGTTTTAAAAGCATTTTCATGTAATTTCATTGAGTGTCCCCTGGTCTTTGTACTTTTTGAATGAGTGAAAAATTGTTATATACTAGTGCAATTTTCTGACAGTATTAGATTACCTTACCAAGCATTGGTATTTACTGCATTTTGTATATCAATGTCTTGGGGACCAGTCTGCTAAAAATGTTTGTTCCTCCTACATCCCAGTGGTTTGATTTTCTACATTTTTCACTTGTATGTTTTGGTTTTTTTTCAAAAATGGCCTGAAAAGATAAATGCACAGAGCACAAAACCTTGTTACAAATGGTATATTAGAAAAAAATATATAGACATTTTACGATTTCAAAAATGGTCGTATTTCCTATTTGAGATTTTGGACATTTAGAGGGGCATAATCGAACGGCGCTGGCCAAATCGATGGCCGGCCATCTTCGGGGCCGGCTCCGTGAGCGGGCAGAGCCAAGCGTATTTTTGAAATACGCTTGGCGCTGGCCAAATCGCTCGCCGGGTTTGGAACAGGATCGTCGGTGGATCACCAGGTTTAGATGAGATGGCCGGTTCCGATTTTTAGCCATAATGGAAACCGGTCCCGGCCTTCTCAAACCTGGCGAAATGCAAGGCATTTGGCCATGGGAGGAGCCAGCATTTGTAATGCACTGGCCCCCCTGACATGCCAGGACACCAACCGGGCAACCTAGGGGGCACTTAAAAATCTTTAAAAAAAATAAAATTAGCTTCCAGGTGCATAGCACCCTTCCCTTGTGTGCTGAGCCCCCCAAATCCCCCCCCAAAACCCACTGCCCACAAGTCTACACCATTACCATAGCCATAAGGGGTGAAGGGGGGCTTCCACATGTGGGTACAGTGGGTTTTTGGAGGGCTCAACATTAACCACCACAAGTGTAACAGGTGGGGAGGATGGGCCTGGGTCCACCTTGCTGAAGTGCAGTGCACCAACTAAAAACTGCTCTAGGGACCTGCATACTGCTGACAGGGAGCTGGGTATGACATTTGAGGCTGGCATACAGGCTGGCAAAAAATGTTTTGTTTTGTTTTTGTGTGGGAGGGGGTTGGTGACCACTGGTGGAGTAAGGGGAGGTGATCCCCGCTTCCCTTCGGTGGTCATTTGGTCAGTTGGGGCTCTTTTTTGGGACTTGGTCCTAAAAATACATGGACCAAGTCTGGCCAGCGAAATGCTCGTTCGAGCCGGCCTTTTTAATTTTCATAATTAGGTGAAGCCGGCCATCTCATAACCCCGCCCCTTCCCGCCTTCGCTACCCTACCAACACGCCCCCTTGAAGGTTGGCTGGCGCCACAATGAAAAAGCAATTGGGGCCGACCAAAATCAGCTTTCGATAATACCGATTTGGCCGGGATTGAGAGATCGCTGGCGATCTCCCGATTTGTGTCGGAAGATCGCCAGCGATCCCTTTCGAAAATAAGCCTGTTAGTGTAGTGTATTTTGGCATGCAGGAAGCATGCAGTAGTGCTTACCGCCGCTTAGTAAAAGGACCCCAAAGTGTGGTACCCAGTCCCATTAAGTGATTGACTTAACTGAACTCTAAAGCAAAAAAAAAAAATACTGCTAATATCAAGCCTTTCCTCCAGATTTAATGGTTAATATTGGCATAGAACTCACATAGAAAACTGCTCACCATTTTCAGCATTCTCAATAATCATACATTCATCAAAACGACAGATGTATTTAAATATAAGATCATCGCTGCCATCAGCCAATCAACTTTAACAGCAAATCAACGTTTGGATCACAAAAATTCAGCATATCACTTTCTTTTAATGACGTCATAAAAATTCAGCATATTGTAAGCTTTGCTAAATAACTAAAAACCAGTAGCAGCATCAAGTTATACGACGTCAGTTTCCAGACAACCTTCATTCAAACGTGGACTCAAAGCAATGCCTTCAACTCAGTGCTGACATCGATGCCCATTTGTTCATGAGAACCTAATCTGTAGATCCAGCATGGCTCAGTTACCTCCTCCGACATCTAGTGGTATCCAATCTATAATGAAGCATCATAAAGAATCAAAATTGTGGCAATGTGCAATGCAATAAACAACCAAAGGTACTTCTTTACAATTTCTTTGAACTTATGTTCATTCATTCTTGTTTTGAAGGATCTAATGGTTTTGCCCACATAAAATTTATCACATGGACATTTAATAACATACATATAATATGTTTTTTATCGTTCTGAATTCATCCCTCTTCGAAACATTATTATACATTCTTCCTTACTCACAATACACTACCCCAACTTTCACCCTCTCCTTGTTCCATACCTCTATCACCTTTCTCCCTTAACCTTCTTATTGTTCACCTCTTTATATACTACTAGTAAAAGAGGCCCGTTTCAGAGCAAATGAAACAGGCGCTAGCAAGGTTTTCGTCGCCATCACCACCCCCCTCCCTCCCTGGCCAACCCCTTCGTTGTTCTGCCATTGCTCCGCCCCCCAACATCATGACGTTTGACACGAGGGCGGGGCCCGGAGCGATTCCCCCCCCCCCCCCCGCCTCCCTGCCTCCCTCCCTGCCAACCCCTTCGTTGTTCTGCCATTGCTCCGCCCTTGAGGGTGGGGCCCGGAGCGATTTTGGTGGCTTCACTACCACGAACCTTCGAACCTTTTTGAAGGAAGTCAGGGCTTGGCTTCACTGACGTCAGTGTCCTCAGAACGTTGAGGGTGAGTTTTATTATAGTAGATGTTTAGATGTTTTATTCATTTTGTTTTATCTTGTAAATTAGCTATAGTATATAAGCCGCATTGAGCCTGCTGACAAGTGGGAAAGCGCAGGTTATAAATGTTACAATACAATACAATACACAACAAATATGCTATTACAATTGGAAAAAAAATTTTAATCAGTATAACTTGCACTCAACTGGATTTACAAACTACTTAGGGGGTCCTTTTACAAAGGTGCACTGAAAAATGGCTTGCGGTAGTGTAGGCGTGGGTTTGGGGCGTGCGCTGATCCATTTTTTAGCGTGCCTGTAAAAAAGGCCTTTTTTGCCGAAAATGGACGTTTGGCAAAATGAAAATTGCCGTGTGTCCATTTTGGGTCTGAGACCTTACCGCCAGCCATTGACCTAGCAGGAAAGACTCACGTGGTAACCGGACGGTAATGACCTACGCACGCCAAATGCCACTTGGTGCGCATCCATTCCGCACGCCCGAAAATAAAAAATATTCTTTTAGACGCGCGTATCGGATACGCACCAAAAATGAAATTACCGCAAGAGCCACGCGGTAGTCGGGCGGCAACTTCATTTTGGTGCATGTTGGGTGCACGTAGACGCTTACGCGGCTTAGTAAAAGGGTCCCTTAATTTGAAATGGAATTTCACAGGTTTTACACTTCCCTCATTTATAGTGGTTCAATAGATGGTTGTCATGGCATCAAAGATGTTTTTGGGCACAATATTTCTTTCAATTGTTGACCACATGCATATGCCATTCTTAAACTGCACCCACATGATTTTCCAGTTTTTCTGATAGTTGCAACAACAGAGCTACTAATGGAATATTTGAGTATGCATGTAAGAGGCTGGTTAGACCCCTTGGTTGATAACAATAAATCTCTATTGTTGAATTTTGCTCTCTTATAAGCATGATTTAAAATGTAATAAGGATATCCACATGATTTTAAATTATTAAACAAATATTTTGCTTCCCGTTTATAGTCAAATATCATTACAGGTTCTCCTGTATCTGAGAAATTATGACTTGGGTAAACTTTCATTCAGTTTAACAGGATGACTGCTATCAGTCTTTTTAACATATACTTTAGTTCTAAAAACACCATCAAGTTTTCATATTTCAACATCCAAAAAACTGATTACCTCAAAAGAATAATCGTGTGTAATTGTACGTTGGGATCACATTAATTTAATCACTGTACAAAACTCAAAAATTCTTCAATGTTGCCGGTTCGCAACAAAAAAAAATCATCTATGAACCTATCCCATGAAAAAACATGTTCTCCAAAAGGAGAATGAAAAATCTAATTCTTTCCAAACTCTTGCATGTAAAGACTAACAACAGATGGTGCAAAAGTTGCACCTACTGCAGTGCCAGAGACCAGTTGGAAAAGGTGGAGGACATGCTCAGAATGCATCAGGAATTCTGAATTTTGATATACTTCCATAGTGGAAGAAAGGTAGATCATTTTATGTATTCTCTCTAAATTGTGTAGGTATAGAATGCTGTTCAGCAATGATTTCATCCATGAACAACCAACTTGGAGGAGGGAGGGTTTGTTTCTCTCCATGGCATGCCATCTCCTAGCCAATTTCCCACTACATTTTAAGATGTTATTGCAAAATAGTGAGAGTGCCTATAGCTGAGCATGTGCCCATCTTTCTATCTATATTTATGACTGCGTATGACCAGCCTTGAAGCCCACCGTCACACTTCAATCAATGGAAAGGGGCAATGGGGGTCTCTGGTATTGCTTTCTCCACTGGACATTAAGACATGAATATATGAACATATAGTTCAATAAATGGTGCCAAAACTTGGGAGATCACCATGAAGATGATCAAGGACTGCAAGGAATCGGTATGGAGATTACTACATGCTGATGCCTGGCAGCAGATAGAGGGGATTTGATAAGTATTTTGTTCTGTTGCAAATAGAGGAGAGTTAAGATAGAACTGAACTGTGAGTTTGAAAGCCCTGATATCATGTGGAGACTATGTTTTGTGCTGTGCTGACCATCTTAAAAAAAAATCTGAATTGTACAGACCGACTATTTATGAAGTTTATCAAGTTACTATCAGTAAAGCAAGTTGAGGTTTATTCATCTGAGACTGCTGAGTAAGCTTTTGAGTGAAAGTGACCAGAAAAAGAATACTCTTGGCCTACCAGATTCATTCCTGCCCCAGCCTGCGCCTAGCTGTTAATGAAGCCAGGGGTTCTTCAGATTGGGGCTACTTTCATTTTAAGGTTTCCCTGTAAATGTATTATCAGATACCAAGCTGTTACAAATATATTGTTTGATCCATCTCATCTGACAACCTTTTTTGACTACCAAACGTATATCTAGGGAGTCTGAGCTGCTCCCTATTAGTCTTAGCTTTTATAGAAATGTTTAGCTTCTCGGTAGTGTCAGTCATACAATATTCCCTTTGAATTCTGTAATCCTTTTTAATATCTCCTCTTTGCAGTCTTGGATCCAACATATATAGACTTGAGTGATATTTTTTCTCTTTTTAAGTTTCTATTGTATTTCTGATAATGAATGTTTTCCTTTATTATCACTTTACTGTACAAGCAGTAATTTGCTTGGTAATAATTTTGAAACTTTATAAATTAACAAATACATAGAAATAAAAATACATAACATCTGTGTATCCCTAAAATAATCAGTCACATACCTGATATCAAATCTCTTTTAGGAGATATGAACCCCCCTTAAAGCACAAGTCAGGAACCTTGGGATACAGCTAGACTCAACACTTATGCTCAGTGGTGTGCTGGAGCCGTCTCGCACCGGCTCGCAAGAGCTGGTTGTTAAATTTTTAAAGATCTTGCGAGCCGGTTGTTCTGCGCAGTGAGCCGGCTCCAGTACATAAGTACATAAGTAATGCCATACTGGGAAAAGACCAAGGGTCCATCGAGCCCAGCATCCTGTCCACGACAGCGGCCAATCCAGGCCAAGGGCACCTGGCAAGCTTCCCAAACGTACAAACATTCTATACATGTTATTCCTGGAATTTTGGATTTTTCCAAGTCCGTTTAGTAGCGGTTTATGGACTTGTCCTTTAGGAATCCGTCCAACCCATTTTTAAACTCTGCTAAGCTAACCGCCTTCACCACTTTCTCCGGCAACGAATTCCAGAGTTTAATTACACGTTGGGTGAAGAAAAATTTTCTCCGATTTGTTTTAAATTTACTATACTGTAGTTTCATCGCATGCCCCCTAGTCCTAGTATTTTTGGAAAGCGTGAACAGACGCTTCACATCCACCATAAGCCATGCTTACCCCATTTACCTCACCTCCCACCACAGCCCTCATTTGCCTGTCCCGTCCTGGGGGGGGGGGTTAAATCTTTTTTATTACCTCCGTCGAAGCAGCCGCATCATTGAAAGCCCTGCCCGTCTCTAGCCTTCCCTTCGTGAGTTCATTCCCTCAGAGTCCCGCCTTCTGATGTCATTTCCTCTTTCCGCAAGGGCGGGACTCTAAGGGACCGAACTCTAGAAGGGAAGGCTAGAGACAGGCAGGGCTTTCAATGACACAGCCGCTTCGACAGAGGTAATAAAAAAGATTTAAACCACGCAGGGTGGCACTGTGGCAGGAAGAAAAAGGGGGATGTTGGGGGGACAAGAGGGCAGGCAGGTGGATATGAATGGGAGGAGAGTGTGGGGGTGAAAGAGAATCGCTGGACATGGATGGGAGGGGAGGGGAGGGCAGGGGAGAGAGGAGAATCGCTGGGTATGGATGGATGGAGGGGGGCAGGGGAGAGAAGAGAATTGCTGGGTATAGATGGATGGAGGGGAGCAGGGGAGAGAAGAGAATTGCTGGGTATGGATGGATGCAGGGGGGCAGGGGAGAAAAGATAATTGCTGGGTATGGATGGATGGATGGATGGAGGGCAGGGCAGAGGAGAGTTGCTGGACATGGGTGGATGGAGGGGAGGGCAGGGGAGAAGAGAGTTCCTGGACATAGGTGGATGGAGGGCAGGGGAGAGAGGAGGGTTGCTGGACATGGGGGAGGGCAGGGAAGAGAGGAGGGTTGATGGACATGGGTGGATGGAGGGGAGGGCAGGGGAGAGAAGAGAATTGCTGGGTATGGATGGATGCAGGGGGGCAGGGCAGGGGAGAAAAGATAATTGCTGGGTATGGATGGATGGATGGATGGAGGGCAGGGGAGAGGAGAGTTGCTGGACATGGGTGGATGGAGGGGAGGGCAGGGGAGAAGAGAGTTCCTGGACATAGGTGGATGGAGGGCAGGGGAGAGAGGAGGGTTGCTGGACATGGGGGAGGGCAGGGAAGAGAGGAGGGTTGATGGACATGGGTGGATGGAGGGGAGGGCAGGGGAGAGGAGAGGAGAGTTGCTGGACATAGGTGGATGGAGGGCAGGGGAGAGAGGAGGGTTGCTGGACATGGATGTAGGGGAGGGAAGAGAAGACAGGAAGGAGATGCACATTGATGGAGGAGAGAGAGAAGAAATGCTGGACATGGATGGAGGGGGGAAAGGAAAAATGCTGGATGGAGGAGAGGGAAGGGAGAGAGAAGAAATGCTAGACACAGATGGAGGGGAGGGAAGAGTGAGAGGAAGGAGATGAGATGAGGGAAAAGGAAGAGAGGAGAAAAACTGCACATGGATAGAGAAAATAGGCAGAAGCTGGATCCACTGGACAGTCAAGTCTGTGGAGGACCCAGCTATTACTTACAGATGTAGGGCAAGAAATGAAGAAGAAAGGAGGAAAGTAAAGAAATAAATGGAAAGGAAGCCCTAGAAATGGAGTTAAGAGGACAGATAGCAGCAGAATCAGATACTGGGCCAGCATGATCAGAAAAACAAAGTCACCAGACAACAAAGATAGAAAAAAATCATTTTATTTTCATTATAGTGTTTGGAATATGTCCACTTTGAGAATCAGGTGCTCAACGTTAAAAGTTTATATTTATTTACTTATTTATGGCATTTTATCCCACATTAAACATGAATTAGATTGGAACCTGGGATCATTTAAATTTTTTTTCCTGGAGAGAGTAATGCATTGCCCCCCCCCCCTTACAGGCTCTCTCCCCGGCTATAGCCAGCTCTGCAATTTTTTTTGGGGGGGGGGGCACAGAGGTGGACCGGGTAGACAGCCTGTTGTTAAACATTTACCAACACACCACTGCTTATGCTGATCACCCAAATTCTAGCAACCCTGAGGAGCTGCCTCTGATTTATGACAACTATGCTGCCTATCTCTATACATTGAGAAGGTAAATCTTGTCACAGTGGTTCATGCCACTGAATTATTGTAATGTACTCTATATTTGTTTGATTACAAAGGGTCTGCACCAGTTCCAATTGATTCAGAATGCTGCAGCAAGACCGATGGGTTTTAAGCAGTGTGGTCAGACCACACTATTTCTGCCCAAACTTCACTGACCACCAGGGCTATATTTAAAACTCTATAAGGGCAATTCTGTAAAAGGTGCCCAAGTGCTAATATCCATGGTGCTAATTGGTATTCGGGATGAGTAATCCACCTAGGTGGATGAACAACAAAATCCCACAACACAAATGAACAAAAAAGAAAGAGTGGGAAGTGGACCAATGACGCCAGAGACTGGGACAGTAGGGTCAAACCAAATAAACTTTATTACAAACTCAACACAGATTTATGTTTTGGCCACAGGCCTGCCTCAGGAGTCTAGGGACATATAAAATAACATGTAAAACAATGTGTTTGATGAACATATAAAAACATATATAGTGTATACAAGTTAATATTCAAAACAATATTAATATCAGATTGTGTTATGTTATTAAGTGTACACTGCTCATGCTTAAAACACACTATTAAAAAAACACTATTAAAAAAACATATAAGAGCATGAAATAATCGCTATAAACTGTATCCTAAAGGACAATGAGCATAATCACAATTCAGTTACAATGGCATACAATGATGTTACTATGTAAAAAAAAAAGGGGGGGTAATGTATCAAATTCATAGAAAAATAGACAAAATAATAAGGTGGTATAAGTATTGAGGTAATAAGAGAAGAATACTGGACCATACCAATGTATATCAAGGGTAATCCAAGAAAAAACTGACCTCTGTGAGATGTAATCAAAAGAAGTGCCTCTGAGAGTTAAAGGGGTCTGTAAAGGGAAAAAAAAAATATATATATATATATACGATAGATGTCAAACAGTGGTTAGCACTGCATTACAGTAAGAAGGACTGGGAAAGTAAGGAAATAATTTGGGTGAACCAGTTAATCAAATAATCATGGCAGAGAATTTGTTGGTCACCACTGGTGTGAAAGACAGAAAGACGGGGAGAGTGGGAAACATTTACATGAATCAATTACATGAACCATAGCAAAAATTAGGCTAAACACCGCTAGGGGAATGCGGGAAAATATAAGGATAAAGCTCCTGATGTCACTAGTGTAGAGAAAACAGAATAAGGGTGTGTGGGAAAATATAAGGCTAAACCACCTGATAATGTTGTGACCAGTGGCGTTCCTAGGGGGGCGGACACCCGCCCCTGGGTGCAGCGCCCCCCCCCCCGATGCAGCACAGACCCCCCTCCCCCTGCAAAAGACCCCCCTCCCTGGGTGCATGCCACTGGGGGGGGGGGGGTGCTGCAGCGCGCGCCTGCTGCGAGTTTACTAACTTTGCTCGTTCGCTGCAGCTCCCTCTGCCCCGGAACAGGAAGTAACCTGTTCCAGAGCAGAGGGAGCTGCAGCGAATGAGAGAAGTTAGCGAACTCTCGCAGCAGGCGCGCACCGCGGCACCCCCCAGTGGCGTGCACCCAGGGCGGACCGCCCCCACCGCCCCCCCCCCTTTGTTATGCCACTGGTTGTGACAGAGAATCGCTAATGCAAAACAGAGTATTACCTTGAAAAAGACCTGAAGGTATGAAATCTCAACTGCACATCATGTAGCTCTATCTGCAGAGCTCAAATGTAAAAGATAAAGTAATGCTGCTCTATCTGCAGAGTCCAAACATAAAACAAGAAAAGGGGAAAAGGACGCCAATATATACACAAAACAAGCGCCAAACAGGGACAAAAGTGAGATCGTTGGAATCTTAATGAGATGGCGTCAACATAAACATCACATTTCTATGAGTCTTAAAGCGATGGAGAAGGTAGTTGAGGATGAGAAACAGAAGAGAGAAATGACGCCGCATAGACGGCAACAAATAAATGAGTCACTGGTCCACTTCCCACTCTTTCTTTTTCGCTAATTGGTATTCTTCAAGCGTGAGTATGCAGGTACATAGGTATAAGGCCCAACTTATGCAGGAATGTGTAGCCACCATGTTAATGGCAGGCATGAGTGTTTGTGCCTATGTGGGATAATAAAGATTAGTAGTTAGTACGGAGGGTAGACTGGATAGCTCATATGGACTTTATTTGCCATCATTTTCTCTGTTTCTATGTGTCTAAACTGTTCCCTCTCATTGCCATCTCTATTCTCTCTTTACTTTATGACCCAGTTCAAGAAATATATTATTATTTAATGTATATCCAGGACTTTTTTTAAGGGTGTACTTGGGGGTACTGAGTACCAGCACCTTTTCCATTGTCTGCTAAAATTGACCCATGGTCCCTAAGTTTTAATGAAAGAGCTCAGGCTCTACACAACAATTCTGCCTTGTCATAGATTCTGTGACTGGTTGCAGGGGGCCTGGCTGTTGTGGGGTGGGTCCCTCAGTGATCACCCCACCCCTGAAGGGTGGCCTGGCATTTGAGTACCGGCACCTTTTTCGCTAGAAAAAATGCACTGTGTATATTTCAGAGTTCATTCAGCACTGAGAGTGTTCTGTGCTATTGTGATGCAAGGGTACTAAATGCCTCACCATTTATTCATTCATTCATTTAAGTATTTATATACCATTTAAACAGTTTACAGTTTTCCTTTTACAGATACCAGGTCTTTCCCTAGTGGGCTCACAGTCTAACTAGTAGTATATGAGTCAACATAATGGAAATGATTTTTCTAGGGGCTTTCCTCACTGGGATGAAGTCAGAGGAGGAGCTAGTGATGTCACAGAACTTACTTATAATATGAGAGGTTTTAGAGAGAAGGAGGGCACAGGGCTCATGAGGAATCTGGACCCTGGGTGTTAAATTAGGTCCTGGACAAAGGAAAAACAGAAGGTGGTGTTGGTTTTTCTTCCCCACCCCCACCCTGAAGAAAGAAATTTGAGAAGATACCTTGTTTAGTATCTCTTTGTCCTAAGACAGCTGAGAGCATTGCTGGAAGTCTACAACTGATGATAAGAGTACACTGGTGAGAGGATATATAGCCAAGGTGTGGAGTGCCTGGAGTGTAGTCGGTTAACTTTCTTAGCAGATAAAAGAGTCCTAGATGTAAGAGAAAATAGTTACTGGAGATTACATACTAGGAGTCGCTGGGGGTTCAAAGAAACCATGTGTGATGAGAGAAGAATGACTGTGAAGTATTTTATGTCCAAGAAGGAGTTAGCTTTGATTGAAGACTGAAGTCCTGACTAAAGACTGAAAGATTCTGAAAAAGAAGATAATAGGAGAAGTCTCAAGAGAGAAAGAAAATTAGAAGAAGTAATATCCAGATGACTATTCCTGTCCTTTTGTCTTTTTTCATGTCTGTGAATTGCATTGATTTTTGATCACTCAGGGCTCCTTTAACAAAGCGGCGCTACCAATTAGCGTGCGCTAAATGCAAAGAAACTCATGGGAGTTGAATAGGCTTCTACGAATTCAGCGCATGCTAATCGGTAGCGCCGCTTTGTAAAAGAAGCCCTCAGTAAATTATCTTCACACATATGCAGCCAAACTAGCATGAACTGTTGATTTTTGGTTGAAGGGAAGAGAGTACGAGTAGACATTATGGCCCATGTGAAGTGTTTATGAAGGTACGGCCTTGAAGCAAGTCTCCCCCACTTTTCAGTACCCACCAACAGAAGGTAAGGCAAGGTTTCCACCTTCACTACTGTAGCCCTTGAAATTGCCAGAAATACCAATCACTTAAAGGAAATCTACTAAACCTTTCACACTGTGATTTCACCTCTCCTTCTTGCTCATTCCTTTCCTTTCTCCAGTTTACCCTCTCCAAATGCTTCATTTCCCTTTTTTATCTTCTATATTCTCTCTGGGTGGGATCTACCCTCCATCCCCTTCTTTCTGATTCCCTCTCAGTTCTGATCACTTCCTTGTGTATCTCCCTTCCCCCAAATACCTATTCAGGCTCTCCCATACATAGCTTCCTTCACCCTTTGGTGTATGTCTCTCTCTCAAAATCTCCTCCTCCCACCCTGGCACTCTCATATATACCCCTTCTAACATCACCTCTGACTCATCCCTGCCATGGTGTCATCTGTAGCTCTCTTAACTCACAGCCTTCTTCACTCCTCAGCTCTTTCACAATTTTTTAAAAACTTTTCTGCTATTCCTCAGTCTCTCACACTCCCTCCAAATCCACCCAATCTTTCTCGCATCCTTTCCACACTTTAATCCTCTCTCCATAGTGCTGATCCATTCTCTCCACCCCTCCCCCAGTTCTCTCTTATGCCTTATACTGGCCGTTAAGCCCGTAACAACGGGCTAGTTTTTTGTTTTCCTATGGCCTCCCCCCCCCAACCCTGCTCTCTCTCCTGCCCTCCCCCCAGTGTCTGTTTCCCCTCAGTTCCGCCCCCTCATTCCCTCCCTGCTCCCTCCTCCTTCGATTTCCACGCCCATGTCCAAGCCCTCCTCCCTATTGGGCTGTACTGCTGGTGGAGGCGGGGCTTGGACTTCTACACTCTCAGCGTTCCGACTCTACTGCGCATTTGCAGGTGAGTCGGTCACTTGCCATTTATATGTTTGATTCCCTGTCACATCTTGTGTTCTTGTATATGCTACAGAACATGAGCTAATGGGAAGAAAATGGTTTCTGGGAGCCTTAGATTACATTGCTGACTTCACTTCCTCTTGCACAGTCACCTCTTCCTTTCTGCCTCCATCCCATCCTTGCCTCCCTCCATGCGTTCACCACCTTCCTTCTCTACAGCATAGCTACAAGGGTAGGGCCCTGAGCATCATGTTTTAGAGGGTGCTTCTGCTTTTCAAGGGCAAGATGGCACGCTGATCGGAGTGATCATATTCAGAGGGTACAATTCCTACTACTTCCCCTTGGTACCAAGAGATCTCATTCTGGTCCTAATCCACTTCTCATTCTCACCCCAGCACTTATCCTTTCCTTCTCTTTGCTGCTGTATTTCCTCTCTTTTTTCCTTGTCTCATTTTATGTTCTTTACTCCTTTTTCTCCTTTCCTCTCTAATCTCTCCCTTTCCCCTCTCCTTCTGTGTATCTGCAGCAGAAACTTGAGCACATGGTTGCTATCACTGACCTCCCCTGTCCGGTTAGTGAAACTAATCAGCCTTGGGAGGCAGTAGCCTGCTGGGCCTTCTGATTGTGATCAGCAACAGAGACAGGGAAGGTGCTCATTGTCCTGATGGGACCACCCAGAAGTTTCTGTCCTGTGCTAATGCATGACTTGAACACCTAAGTCATCCCAGCCCTGATCCCGAAATCCTTCCTTGGTTTGTCCCAAAGATAAAAAATATCCATAGGCAATGCTCTTATACATATAGATCAAAATCTAATTAGTATTTTTTTTCTGCAGCCGTAATTTTCCCAACCCTTACAGCACAGTACAGACTCCCTGTTGAGTAACACCCGAAAAATAATGTCCAAACAAAAAATGAGAGTACTGGGCAGTGAATGTCAAACCTCTCCAGCAGCAACACAAGGACAGAAGCATTTGCAGAGCAGTGGAACTGAAAGCCTGCATTCTTTAAGGGTCATGTTTGTTCTTCTTCCCTGACCTCTCTCAAGATTTGCAAGAGCAGCAGCCAAAATTTTCTATAGTGAAGAGGTACTACAAAGAAAAAGGACTTCCCTAAGCTTCTCTGTACTCTTACAGGCCTTTTTTAAATCTACAGATCTGAAAAACAAAGAGCTTTCCATTCTGCATACAGTTTAGAGACATGTATGGCAGCCTGACAACACTGGTTATAGCATTTACACAGTGACAAGAGTCACTTTGTAAAAACGGAGCCTTTGGGTTACATGTTGAGAATCCCTGCACATATTTTTCAGGTTTGTAGTTTAAACATCCTTTTTGAAGTTCACAGATGCAAAATCACATAAGCGCGTGTACTTTAACTTGAGCGTCTCTTACCTTGGGGCCCTCGAAACAGTCATTTTTATCCCAGTCCTCTCTTTTCGGCACTCAGCACAGGCACACCATTCTCCAAGGGGGAGAATGTACTCTTGGGGGGGGGGGGGGGGAGAATTTTCCTTCAATGCCCCAGCTCAAATGCTGAGAAACATACAGGGATACATTCTTTAAAGTGAGTGCTACCATTCACATGCTGATTATTATTTATTTTTATTTATTAGGATTTTTTTACCTCCTTTTTGAAGGAATTCACTCAAGGCGGTGTACAGTAAGAGTAGGTTAAACATGAGCAATAGGCAATTACAGCAGAAAAAATATTCAAATAACAATACAAAGTATGGTATGGTATACTACTTACAATTCACTCAAGCTCTATTTAGTAAATGAAATTTCTCACACAGACTCACCTACCTGCAGTAAGTTTGGCAGAAGTCGGAGTGGATTAGTAATTGTGGATGCAATTTCATGTGGAAAACGATTTGGAAATAACCCCTGACGCAGCACCAGCGAAACGGGGGCTTCCTGTCGGGTTAAGAAGTGGAGAGTACCACCTTGAGAGGAACACTAGAGTGATATTATTAAGCTAAGTGATTTCTGGCGATATCTTCTTGATGTATTTGCAGTCTACAGAAAAACGGAAAAATTAGCACCGCTAATAATAGTATACAGAATATTGATTTACTATATTGTGGACACACACAAAGTAGGCAAAGTAGGCAGTAGTGCATATAGAGCACTTTGAGATTAGAGATTTAGAAATAAACATTAAGCAGTGGAGTTTTTTTGAAGCTACATGATGGCACGCCGAGCTCACGCCTTATAGTCTGCGAAGTTGGGTTGCCTGGGTGGCGACTCTGAAGCTTTTTTTCTCCACTTTAAAACACACACGATCAAGCTGACAATTGAGTGGGTGTTCCACATCAGAGATACAATGTCAACACAATATGAGAGCATTATAATTGATAGTGAAGGGTAAAGCAAAGATGTAACATATAGATAGGTAAGAAAGTAGGAAGAGTTAGAAAGTAAGGTGACTGATTATGCACATAAAGGATTAGAATAATGGCATATACACATGTGTGTGGGCACATAACATGCTAGAGTCTATATATGGCACCTAAAAAATCTACACAGAAAAGATTTTTACCTAAGCATATTCTATAAGCGGCACCAAGATTTAGGTGTGGCATATAGAATATGCTTAGTTGGTATCCTGGTGCCTAAAACTATGCACCTCCATTTACACCAACGAAAATGTGGCATAAATCCCGGAACATAGAGTTAGGGGCACAGGGCCATATTCTATAACAGTGCATGTAAATTTTGGAACGCCCATGAAACACCCATTTTCTCACCCATAACCATGCTACTTTCTGCCTGCGTGCATTAAAATTTAGGCACAGCGTGTTACAGAATACACTTAGGGAGTTGTGTGCATAAATTGTAATTATTGCCAATTAGTATTCATTATTGCTTGTTAAGTGCTGTTAACAATGCTGATTGGTTTAAGCCAATTAAGTTAAATGCACTGTTATAGAATACACCTGGATTTCAGTGCAGAAATCTAGGCGCACTATAAAGAATCTGGGGGAACGTGTAAATGCCAAAATTCTGCCTTCAAACTATTCTGCAAATACGTTCATTTCTTACATAGCACATATTTTACATAATGGCAGAATCTGGGTGGAGCTTGGGCAGGTCTATCACCTGCGCAACTTATAGAATACCCAGTGGCGTAGGAAGGGCGGGGCAGTGGGGGCAGTCCACCCCGGGTGCACGCTGCTGGAGGATGCAGAGAGCAGCCGCGCGCCTGTCGGCTCTGCTGGTTCCCTGCCCCCTCAGGTTACTTCCTGTTCCGGGGCAGAGGGAGCAGGAAGCCAGTGGAGCCGACAGGCACGCGGCTGCTCTATGCACCCTCCAACAGCCAAGAATGCACCCAGGGGGAGGGGGGTGTCATTGCGCCAGGGGAGCTTGATGCGCCGGGGAGGGGGGTGTCATTGCACTAGAGGGGGCTTGATGTGCCAGGGAGGGGTGTCATTGCGCCTGGGGGGGGTCGTGCTGCACCCTGGGGAGACGGACGCCGCTGCACCAGGGGAGGGGGGTGCACAGTGGCGATCCGCAACAAGTGGCAGCCGACCTAGGATCGCCACTGAGAATACCATGTTACGTACCTCTCTCCAGCATTAAGGCAAGTGCACTTACACAAATTCTATGGCTGGTGTAAATGCTCATGCCTAAATTATATATGTGTATCTAACCTGTTATGTTAGTATTCTATAAAGGAAAGTACCAACTGTTCTGTACAGAATATGTGCCACATAGGTACACTCTAGCCTCCTAATTCTATATCTGGTGCTCAAAATTGTGAACATGCCCACTTTGTATGCAGTTTAATTGAACAAATTTTGGGCACTGACAATCAATTATTAGCCATAACTGGCACTGATTTGGAATTTACACTTTCATTTTTGTACTGGGTATTCTATAAAGATGCATGCGTAAATTTTTATGCATGGATCCAAAGGAGGCCTGGCCATGGGAGGCATGGGCAGGTCAGGGACATTTCTAGAATTTGCAAGCAGTGTTGTAGAATAAGGCAGATCCATGCCTAATTTAGGTGTGGAGATTTACGCCAGGTTTCAGTTGGTGTAAATCCACGCGCCTAAAATTGGGTGTGGATCCTGGTGCTGAGTTCTATTAAACAACTGGTGCCCAATTTTGACCACTTTCAGGCTTATTTTCGAAAGAGAAGGGCGCCTATCTTTCGACACAAATCGGGAGATGGACGTCCTTCTCTCAGGGTCACCCAAACTGGCATAATCAAAAGCCGATTCTGGGCGTCCCCAACTGCTTCCCGTCACGGGGATGACCAAAGTTCCTGGGAGAGAGTCAGAGGCATAGTGAAGGCTGGACTGGGGCTTGTCTAACAGATGGGTATCCTCGAGCGATAATGGAAAAAAGAAGGGCGTTTCTGACGAGCACTTGGGCGACTTTACTTGGCCCATTTTTTCTTACGGCCAAGCCTCAAAAAGCTGTGTGAACTGACCAGATGACCACCGGAGGGAATTGGGGATGACCTCCCCTGACTTCCCCAGTGGTGACTAAGCCCCTCCCACCCTGGAAAAAACAACTTTAAAAACTTTTTTTGCCAGCCTGAAATGTCATACTCAGGTCCATCGCAGCAGTATGCAGGTCCCTGGGAGGGGAGGCATGTGTGTGTCAGTGGAGGCATAGCAAAGCTATGGATGTCCTTCTATCAAACATTTTGGACATCCTGAACTGCCCCCCCCCCACCCTTCACAGGGACAGACAAATTTCAAGGGAGTGGAGTGGAGTGGCCTAGTGGTTAGAGTACTGGTCTTGTAATCCAGAGGTGGCCTGTTCAAATCCCACTGCTTCTACTTGTGATCCAAAATCCAAATAAATAAAGGGGATGTCAGAAGCATAGCAGTCATGGACATCCTTCTCACAGAAACATCCATATTTTGGAAAGATGTCCCTGACGAGCAGTTGGACGTTTTCACCTGGACTTGTAAAATGTATGACGCCATCTTTGGCATGTGCAGAGCAGAAACGCATAATGCTTGGCTGCTCTGCACTGGCTTCCCCTCCTTAGGAAGGAAATCGTGTGCAAATGAGCTAACAGTGAGCAGCTCATTTGCATGCAATTTCCTACATGCATGCCCATTCCTTTCCGGATCGGTAAGGGAAGGGCTTTTTCTGTTCAGTTGTTAGTGCATCAGTTAGTCCACTGCAGTGCCCCCTAGGGTGCCCGGTTGGTGTCCTGGCATGTCAGGGGGACCAGTGCACTATGAATGCTGGCTCCTCCCATGACCAAATGAGTTAGATTTGGTCATTTTTGAGATGGGCGTCATCGGTTTCCATTATCGCCGAAAACCAGGAACGACCATCTCTAAGGACGACCATTTCTAAGGTCGACCTAAATGTTGAGATTTGGGCGTCCCTGACCATATTATCGAAACGAAAGATGGACGCCCATCTTGTTTCAATAATACGGGTTTCCACCCCTTCGCGGGACGTCCTGTGAGGACGCCCTCAGGAAAACTTGGGCACCCCATTCGATTATGCCCCTCTTTATAGAATAGTGCTTAGTGTTCAATTTTTTGGGTGCCCAAATTCGGCGCCATTTATAGAATTTAGTCCTTGGCACACTGTTATAGAATTGCCCTCAAACTGCTTTGATGTAGTCTCTTTCCTGGGATTTGTACAGTATGGTCACATCTTTACACTACCCTCCTCCCTAGTGTTTCTTGAGTAGAAGATATCTTCCCTGATATTTGTTTGATGTAAACTAAGCCTTCATTTGTATCTTAATCCTTCTTATTTATCTGCCTTATCTTGACATTGTAAACCACCTAGATACTATCTAGCCAATATTCAGCCCACAGGAAAAGTGCCACGACTGGCGCTGACCCGGATAGTCAATATTCATGCTGAATATTAGCGCTTAGCTGGCTAAGTGCTATTTAACCGTCAAGGAGCCATCCCTGGCTGGTTAAATAGCTCTGAATATTGGCTGTTATGTTTTAGCTATGGAATGGGGAAACCTAGTTCTTTCTCATTGAAACTTCACAGGGCCTTTCCATCCCCTATGGGATCCTCCTCCACAAACTCTCCATATGGGGACTGTATACCACAATACCTTCTGTTGTAGTTAAGCTCTTGTTTTGTGTTCTCTCTCTCTCTCTCTCTCTCTCTCTCTCTCTCTCTCTCTCTCTCTCATGGGTAGAACCTCTGACTGTCATATGTACTTCACACAAAAAAATGAATTGTAAAACTCAAAGAAGGCTTCATATTGTATAGAAACTAATTAGGCTCAAAGGCTGAGTGTTTTTAATGGGCAGACTGGATGAGTCATCTTTATATAAAATACTATATATGTAAACTGCTTTGGCCAGAAGAAGTTCCACATCTACCACCATGTAAACTTTGCACCCACCACCAGCAACACTGTTTTACCAAAGACAATGAGGGAGAGGAATGGCAGAGGTAGGAATACAGAAAGAGTAAGTAGAGAGAAAGAGAGAGACAAACAAACAGAAAGGGCAAGAAGACGGAGAGGGAGAGGAAGATGAGAAAGGGAAGGGAGATGGGTAAAAAGCAGAGGATAGGGTGAAAAGTAGTATGGCAGTCCAAAGGAAAGTAAAAGAAGGCAGAGATGATGAAATATCAAAAAGAACATTGACTGGGTATCAATTCTCACACAATTTTCCAGCACCACTCCCAAAAGACATACTGCGCCATGTTTAAGTGCTGTTCATAGCAGGTACACTATTGATGATGTAGTTGCATAGATCCTTCCCTTTCCTTGCCCCTTTTGTAGGCATATACCTCTCCATATTTATTTATTTATTTATTTATTTATTTATTTATTTATTTATTTATTTATTTATTTATTTATTTCACTTGTATCCCACATTTTCCCACCTATTTGCAGGCTCAATGTGGCTTACAAAGACCTGTTGTGGCATTGCCATACAGGATGAAGTATACATTTGATGTTACAGAGAAGTATACATTTGGTGTTACAAAGAAGTTAAGGAAGACAAGAGGAATTAATCAAGTAGTTGAACAGAGATACATTCTGCCTAGAGTTGAAAGGGTGTTGTGTTATGGTTAGCTATGGGTTCTCGTGGTAGGCTTTGTCAAAGAGGTAAATCTTCAGTGATTTGCGGAAGTTAGTTAATTTGCTGATCGTTCTTATGTGAATTGGAAGTGTGTTCCACAACTATGTACCCATATAAGAAAAGCTAGTCGTGTCAGTTAGTTTGTATTTTAATCCTTTACAGCTGGGGAAGTGTAGGTTGAGAAAGGTGCGGGAAGATTTTTTAGCGTTTCTAGGTGGTAGGTCCACTAGGTCTAGCATGTAGGTTGGGGCATCTCTGTAAATGATTTTGTGAACAGTCGTGCAGATCTTGAACGCTGTTCTATTCTACCCATTGCCACTCAGAGTGGCAGTCATTTACCGCCCCCCCTAATAAATCCCTCTCTTCCTTCCTCACCGATTTCGATGCCTGGCTTTCCGTGTTTCTTGAACCCTCATCTCCGTCACTCATTCTCGGAGACTTTAACATACACGTTGATGACCAATCCGACCCTCACGCGTCTCAATTCCTCACTCTAACATCCTCCTTCAACCTCCAGCTATGCTCCACCGCCTCGACTCACCGAGACGGCCACTGTCTTGACCTCGTCCTCTCCTCCTCCGGCTCCCCCTCCAATTTCCACACTTCAGCTTTTCCTATCTCGGATCATCACCTGATCACCTTCACACTTCTTCACACCCCACCTCAGCCCCGTCCAACTCTAACCACTACCTCCAGGAATCCCCAGGCTATTGACCCTCCCACCTTATCCTCTTGTATCTCCAATCTCCTCCCCTCCATCTTGTCCTCCGAGTCTGACGACAAGGCTGTCTCCACATACAATACCACTCTCTCCTCTGCTCTGGACACCCTCGCTCCATCCACCTCCCGTCCCACAAAGCGTACTAATCCACAGCCTTGGCTGACCCCTTGCATCCGCTACCTTCGTTCCTGCACCCGATCTGCCGAATGCCTCTGGAGGAAATCTCGCACCCATTCAGATTTCCTTCACTACAAATTCATGCTATCCTCCCTCCACTCTTCCCTATTCCTTGCCAAACAGGTCTATTACACCAAGCTGACCAATTCTCTCAGCTCCAACCCCCGTCGTCTCTTCGCCACCCTAAACTCCCTCCTCAAAGTGCCCTCCACTCCTACCCCCCCCCCCCTCACTCTCCCCTCAATCACTGGCCGATTACTTCCGCAACAAGGTGCAAAAGATCAACCTTGAGTTCACTACCAAACCATCTCCTCCTTTTCACCCTTTAACCCTCGACCAACCAAGCCAGGCCTCTTTCTCCTCCTTTCCAGACATCACCGAGGAGGAAACCGCTCGCCTTCTTTCCTGCTCGAAAAGTACCACCTGTTCCTCTGATCCCATCCCCACCAACTTACTTAACACCATCTCTCATACTGTCACCCCGTCCATCTGTCATATCCTCAACCTCTCTCTCTCCACTGCAACTGTCCCTGACACCTTCAAGCACGCCGTAGTCACACCTCTCCTCAAAAAACCATCACTTGACCCTACCTGTCCCTCCAACTACCGCCCCATTTCCCTCCTACCCTTCCTCTCCAAAATACTTGAGCGTGCCATACACAGCCGCTGCCTTGATTTTCTCTCCTCGCATACCATCCTTGATCCACTTCAATCCGGTTTTCGCCCTCTACACTCGACAGAAACAGCACTCTCTAGTCTATAATGACCTGTTCCTTGCCAAATCCAGAGGCCACTACTCCATCCTCATCCTCCTCGATCTATCTGCCGCTTTTGACACTGTCAATCATGATCTACTCCTTGCCACACTGTCCTCATTCGGGTTCCAGGGCTCTGTCCTCTCCTGGTTCTCCTCCTATCTCTCCCACCGCACCTTCAGAGTTCACTCCCATGGATCCTCCTCCACCCCCATCCTGTTATCTGTTGGTGTTCCCAAGGGATCTGTCCTTGGACCCCTTCTCTTCTCAATCTACACCTCTTCCCTGGGTTCCCTCATCTCATCTCATGGCTTCCAGTACCATCTCTATGCAGACGACACCCAGCTGTATCTCTCCACACCAGACATCACCGCGGAGACCCAGGCAAAGGTATCGGCCTGCTTAACCGACATTGCTACATGGATGTCCAACCGCCACCTGAAACTAAACATGTCCAAGACTGAGCTCATCGTCTTTCCACCAAAACCCACTTCTCCTCTTCCTCCACTTTCTATCTCAGTGGATAACACCCTCATCCTCCCTGTCTCATCTGTCCGCAACCTCGGAGTCATCTTCGACTCCTCCCTCTCCTTCTCGGCACACATCCAGCAGATAGCCAAGACCTGTCGCTTCTTCCTCTTCAACATCAGCAAAATTCGCCCTTTCCACTCTGAACACACCACCCGAACTCTCGTCCACTCTCTCATTACCTCCCAACTTGACTACTGCAACTTACTCCTCACCGGACTCCCACTTAGCCATCTATCCCCCCTTCAATCTGTTCAGAACTCTGCTGCACGTCTTATGTTCCGCCAGAACCGATATACTCATATCACCCCTCTTCTCAGGTCACTTCACTGGCTTCCAATCCATTACCGCATTCAGTTCAAGCTCCTCCTTCTTACCTACAAATGTACTCAATCTGCTGCCCCTCACTACCTCTCTACCCTCATCTCCCCTTATGTTCCCACCCGAAACCTCCGTTCACAGGACAAATCCCTCCTCTCAGTACCCTTCTCCACCACTGCCAACTCCAGGCTCCGCCCATTCTGCCTCGCCTCACCCTATGCCTGGAACAACCTTCCTGAGCCCCTACGTCAAGCCCCCTCCCTGCCCATCTTCAAGTCTCTGCTTAAAACCCACCTCTTCAATGCTGCCTTCGGCACCTAACTCTTACCTTCAGGATATCCGGACTGCCCCAAATTGACTGCCCCCATCGTATCGTCTACTCACTTGTCCTTTAGATTGTAAGCTCTTTGAGCAGGGCCTGTCCTTTTATGTTAAATTGTACAGCGCTGCGTAACCCTAGCAGCGCTATAGAAATGTTAAGTAGTAGTAGTAGTAGTAGTAAGTGGGAGCCAGTGTAGTTTCTTTCTCAAGGGTTTTGCACTTTCATATTTTGTTTTCCCAAATATGAGTCTAGCTGCAGTGTTCTGGGCTGTTTGAAGTTTTTTGATGGTTTGTTCTTTACAGCCAATATAGAGTGCATTGCAATAGTCCAGGTGACTTAATACCATTGATTGAACCAGGTTCCGAAAAATGGCTCTTGGGAAGAAAGGTTTTACTCTTTTGAGTTTCCACATGGAATGGAACATTTTCTTAGTTGTATTCTTCACGTGGTTTTCCAGTGTAAGATTTCAGTCAATGGTAACACCCAGAATTTTCAAATTGTCTGAAATGGGGAGGGATACGTTTGGGTTGGTTATGGTGGTGAATTTATTTGTGTTGTATTGTGAGGTGATTATAAGACATTGTGTTTTTTTTGCATTGAGTTTTAGTTGAAATGCATCCTCCCATGTATGCATGATTTGGAAGCTTTGGTTGATTTCGTTGGTGATTTCCTTTAAGTCATGTTTGAATGAGATGTAGATCCTGACATCGTCTGCATATATGTAGGGGTTGAGATTTTGATATGATGTCTTATGGATGTGCATAGGCCCTTAATTTAGAAGCATTCCAATGTATACATAACAACTTTTACCCATGCAGATTGGCAGCCTGATTCCTAGCAGTAATACCAAGAGATTACCGTGGAGGGTCATGGCAGCCATTTTGAACCCATGGCCTAAGAGCAGGAGTAACCAGGAACCATTTCTGCTCCAACTATACCACCAGGGACCCTGGTAAGAGCCAGGGGAGAGATTAGGGATGGGGAGTTTGAAAGGGGGGGGGGACCCTTGTGAATTTCCTTGTTGCCAATCTTCTTTCGGGGGTGGGATACCTTGTAGGATAAGATGCCTTGGGAAGGGAGGGATTCTGATGGTATGAGGGAAATTGGTACAGTAGGGGCATCAATTTTTAAAAAACTGCTCCCATATTCATGTGGGAAGATGTTGCACCTGTGATTTCCCCTGCTAGACATGGGGAGTCATGCATGTACCATCCTGCATTTATGTTACAAGAGGCTCTAGGTTTGGCTGAGCCTCTTTAAAATTTGGTGCCAAGTCAATGGCAGTTGTAACTGTTGGTGCCTAGGTGTGCCCTGAAGTGTGTGTAACTTACTGCATTCTATAAGTTCTGCACATACCTCAGAGACACAGCCATGACCTACCCACTCTTCCCACATGTGCGCCCCCTCTTAAACCTACATGTTAGGTGATTCTGGTGCATATGTTGTAGAATAGCGCCTAGCATTTATGCATGTAAATGTCAATTTATAGTGCCAGTCAATCTAAATACAAAGCTTCTGGTTTATGATTGTTTTGTAGCTTTGCTTTATATTTAGATTGACTGAGGAGAACTTCTGGATTAACTGTGGTCGCTGTTTCTGATCGTGAATGTCTCTTTTTCTTTCTGTGCTGTAGAGGGACTGATAGGGGAAAGAATTGACCCCTGAAGCGGGCGTATGTTATGTTAAAACACGGCCCGTGTCTGTTCACCTATAAAAGAACACTTCTTCCATTCTTGAGAGCCCATTGTGCTTTTTTTCTGGATATAATTCATTGTGGCAGCAGCGTAGCAAGGGCAGGGCGGTGGAGGCGGTCTGCCCCGGGTGCACGCCGCTGGAGGGGTGCAGAGGGCAGCCTTATGCCTGTCGGCTCCGCTGTTTCCCTGCTCCCTCTGCCCCGGAACAGGTTACTTCCTGTTCCAGGGTAGAGGGAGCAGGGAGCCGAGAGCCACGTGGCTGCTTCCAGCAGCCAAGAATGCACTCGGGGGGGGGGGGGGTCATTGCGCCCGGGGGGGGGGGGGGTCGTGCTGCACCCGAGGGGGGTGCAGCAGACCTAGGATCGTCACTGCATTGTGGGCCCCTTTTACAAAGGCGTGCTAGCATTTTTACCACACTCTAAAAATAAGCGTGCGCTAAACACAAGAGATGTCCATATATTCCTATGGGTATTTCTAGCATTTAGCACACGCTAATCACTAGCACGCAGTAAAAACACTAGTGTGCCTTTGTAAAAGACCCCCTGTATGACTTGTTCTTATATGTAGGATATTTACATTTGTTGATGGGATTTTTTGCTCTGTACTTTGGTGCATTTTTTTTCTTTTTATTGTAAACCATTCTAAGCCTTATCTGGAGTGTTATGGTATATAAGAACTGATATGTTAATGTTAAAGCCTGAATGATTTTCTTTCTTTTAGCTCCTTTAGCCTACCCTGTAATGCTGATTTCAGAGCATGAAGGGGCCTGAAGATCACAGTCTATTCACCTCAGTTGCCGCATCCTGTTCCAGATGAAGTCTTATCGAGCAAAGCCCAGATCTTTGAAAGCTCTTTATATTCCGTAACCTGAAAAAAAAAGAAAATTTTCATGCACACTGAAATACAGTTAAATGCCAAGGATAAACAATTTCTGAGTCCTGTATCTCCCTCATGTTGAGATTTTATACAGCAGGAAAGACCAAGCCAGCCAAAGCAACATTAAAACCTTATTCCCCCAAAGCAGGAACTAAACCTAGGCTGACATGTGACATTAACAGACTGAGGGCTCCTTTTACAAAGCTGTGCTAGCGACAGTAGCGTATAAAGGGTGGGGCAGTGGGGGTGGTTCGCCCCAGATGCAGGCAGCAAGGGGGTGCACAGAACAGTCATGCAGTTGTTGGATCTGCTGGTCCCCTGCTCCCTCTGACATTATTTCCTGTTCAGGGGCATGGGACTAGCAGAGCTGACAGCCACACGACAGCTCCATGGACCCCAATGCTAGGAGGAAGGAAGATGGAAGTGATGCATCCTGGGGGGGGGGGGGGTGACATGCATCAGAGGAGTGTGACATGCTAGGGAGGGGGGCTCCAGGTAGCAAGCAAG
This sequence comes from Microcaecilia unicolor, assembly GCF_901765095.1. Taxonomy (NCBI): domain Eukaryota; kingdom Metazoa; phylum Chordata; class Amphibia; order Gymnophiona; family Siphonopidae; genus Microcaecilia; species Microcaecilia unicolor. The sequence continues at coordinate 114,064,870 of NC_044039.1, read as the reverse complement.
CTAGGTACACCACTGGCTAGTGATTCCTGTGCAGTAAATGAGAGGAAGCCCTTTCAGTTCTTATGGGCTTCCTTTCATTTGCCGCGTGGGAATCGTTCGCGCGGCTTTGTAAAAGAGGCCCTGAATTAGGTAATCTAATTGGTCAATCCATTCTCTTTCAGTCCCAATTCACAGCTGTATATATAGCATAAAAAAAAAGGAACTGGCCCTGTGGAATTTCTTAATCTTGTTTCTGCCTGTTACTTGTGCAAATACTTCTTAATAATCATGAGTTAGATTAAGAGTTTGCAGGGTAATAGATTACCAAAAGAAAAACACATTTCTGTTTAACAAAGGAAGAACTTTGTGCTGTTCTCCTGTTTTATTTCTCCTTATCCATCTGTCACCATTTTCTATACTAACTATCCCTGGCTCATTCCTGCAAAAGATGTCTGTCTGTCTTGTCTCTATTCTATTCCAATTACAATACAAATGCTCTTGAATTTTTCAGTGAACGCATTCCTAATAAGTTGCCAATACAGTATATAGCACATATTCATTGGCAATGCTCTGCTTTGGTGAGATCTTGCAATTTTCTAGATGAAAAAACAGAATTTTAGATTATTTGGATGACTAACTGATATTAATGAGGATTCGTAGTCATTAAACAGTTATATAGAATTACACAGGGCTCAGTTTTCAAAAAAGTCAAGTCAGCTAAGTAAGGGCTTTGCCAACTAATCAATGTCTTTGAAAATTTACCATTCTGACTAGCTGGCTAAAGTTAGCAAACTACATTCCACTAAGCAGCTAAATTTAGCTGATCCAAATCTGGGTGAGAAGAGGGAATGGGGTTAGGTTAGGGGAGAAAGTTAGGACACTAGTGTTGATTTTCAGCAATAGTCAGTCACTTGATTTGGCCAGTCAAATCTAGGTGCTACTGTCGCAGGCCATCAACTCACTAATCAGTTAGAACACCACTCTCATCCTACAAACAGGGCCGCCGAGAGGGGGGGACAGGGGGGACAAAATTCCCCGGGCCTGGGCCTCCAGGGGGGCCCAGCGCCACACGTCCCTTGCATCCAGCGATTTCCTCACCCCCTGTCCTCCTATCCATTGTCTAGCGATTCTCCCAGCCCTCCTCGCTCGCCATTCCTTCCGGGCCCCTCTGCCATTCCTTCTTACCCCCCCCCCCCCCCACGCCCCGCTTAACCGTTTTACGTTTCTTCCTCCGTCGCCGGCAGCACTGCCATTCATTCTCACAGGCAGCTCCGCTCCCCTCTACTGCGTCTGTGATTGGCTGAGAGAGACCCCTGTCTGTGATTGGCTGAGAGAGACCTGAAGGGGCATAATCAAAAGGGAGGAACATCCAAGTAAATGGAGCTGTAGCCAAGTGGTTAGAGTACCAGTCTTGTAATCCAGAAGTGGCCAATTCAAATCCACTGGTACTACTGAAAAAGCTGAGCAAACATCCCTGAGAAGCACTTGGATTTTTTTTTTTTGGGTGGGAGGGGATTGGTGACCACTAGGGGAGTAAGGGGAGGTCATCCCCGGTTCCCTCGGATGGTCATTTGGTCAGTTGGGGCTCCTTTTTGAAGTTTGGTTGTGAAAAAAAAGGGACCAAGTAAAGCCGGCGAAATGCTCGTCAAGCCTGGCTTTTTTTTTCCTTTATCGGGCAAAGCCGGCCATCTCGTTAGCACGCCCCCATCCCGCCCCCGTCCCGCCCCCGTCCCGCCTTCACCACCCTACCGACACACCCCCTTGAAATTTCACCGGCTCCGCAACAGAAAGCAGTTGAAGCCGGCCAAAATCGGCTTTCGATTATACCGACTTGGCCGGTTTCAGGAGATCGCCGGCCATCTTCCGATTTGTGTTGGAAGATGGCCGGCGATCAATTTTGAAAATGAGCTGGATAGGCACCTACGTACACCCAACATGCATCAATTTTGAGTTACTGACCAGCTACCACTTGGCCCTTGCAGTAATTTCATTTTTGACGCGCATCCACTAGGCACGCCGGAAAATATTTTTATTTTCTGGCGTGCGGGCAGTAATCAGCATTTTATACGTGTAGAACATTACCACCCAGTTATCGCGTGAGACCTTACCTCTAGGTCAATGGCTGGCGGTAAGGTCTCAGACCCAAAATGGAGGCACAGCAATTTTCATTTTGCCGCACATCCATTTTCGGCAAAAATTTTAAAAGGCATTTTTTACAGGTGCGCTGGAAAATGATTCTGCACGCACCCAAAACACGTGTCTACATTACCGCACACCATTTTTCAGCACACCTTTGTAAAAGGGCTCCTTAGAGAAATGTTGGATGTCAAGCCAGTAAGATGTGCTTTTCCTGGCTGGGTTTGGGGTGGTTTTGAGTGTTCTGTGGGTGAGGCAGGGGGTGCGGAAGGGATTACTTTTAGATAAACTACTAGGAGGGAGAAGCAGAGGGAGCTTTAGCTTTAGAGTACCCTCAAAACAGCAAATAAGATACCCTTCACGAAGTAGACCACCAGCACATAATAATGGGAAAAAAACCTTGTGTGAAAGTCCAATAGATTTTTATATAAAGATGTAAAAAGAATTCTTTAATAAGGGAAATTATATACAAAGCCATTAAACATTTCCCATGGTGTTCCATATTAATTTTTTGGTTTATTTCAGATAAAAAAGAGAAAAGGGCAATTGAAATGGTCATTCATGTGTAGGATATTTTTGATATCAGTAAAGATATTTATTGTGATGGAGAGTACTTATAGAAGCTCGTTTTCAAAGAGCATAGACTTACAAAGCTACATAGGTTACTATCCTGCTCATTTTCGAAAGAGAAGGGCAGCCAAAAAGCGACACAAAAGGCAGATGGGCGTCTCCATGAAAGAAGGTCGGCCAAATTCAATAATCAAAACCGGGCCGTAAGGGCTTCCTCAATGCGAGGACGCCCATCTATGGTCGCCCCCACAGGGGGGCGTGTTAGGGGCAGTGTTACATGATGTGCACCCCCAGCGTATAATGGCTTGCGCATGGGTCAGAACATGGGCGTTTTTAATTAGACCTGAAATAAAAGCAACCAGAGTAAGGGGGAAGTTGTCTTTAGACCCATTAGCGATTTTGTGGAGTTGGAGAGTGGCGAGATCATTGTTGGGAGAGAAAGCTGAATTGTTGTTTGCAGAGAAAGCTGAGAGTTTGTTGAGTACCTGTTACCTTTGTCTGTGTTCTGTGGTCGGAACGTTTTCACCCTCACCTGCCTCATTTGTGTTTTACCTTTTCACCTTTCCCTACCTACCCCTTCTAGCCCCCAAACCCAGACACCACTACTCCTTCCTCTATCTCCCCCATCCCTCTCCATTCACTGTCCCCAAGTTCAAATTTCATTCCCTTACCTGTTTGTAGTCTCTGTTTGTCTCTTTGTCCTGTGTACTGCTCAGGGGCGTAGCCACGGGTGGGCCTGGATGGGCCCAGGCCCACCCACGTTTGCTACAGGCCCGCCCTGCCCGCAACAGCCCCCTGCACTGACCTGAAGCGCGTTCTCCCTCCAATCCAGCCAGCCTTCTACCACGTCCAGCAGGAAGTTGCAGAGTAGGCTGGACGCGCCTGAGAAGAAGCTCCGATGACGCACGCTGGATGAGGTAGAAGGCTGGCTATGATCGCCGGTGCTGGATTGGAGGGAGAACGCGCTTCAGGTCAGTGCAGGGGGCTGTCGCGGGCGGACACAAAATGTGGTGGCGGCGGCGGCGGGTGTGGGGTGGATGGTGGAGAGGAAAGAGGTCTGTGCCCACCCAGTCCACCTCCAGGCCCACCCAAAAATTAATCGCTGGCTACGCTACTGGTACTGCTGCACCATGTTTGTGAAGATTGCTTAGAGAGTGATTGGCTAGAGGGTGTGGCAGGAGTGCTTGCAGTGTAGCTCTGCTATGTGTGACTGCATTGTTTGTCGGTGGTGGCAGAGTTAGTGTCAGCTTCTGTTTGTTCCTGCTGAGTTTCACCAAGTTGGTAGGGAGAGGTGAGCACTGGTGTCACTGCATTGCATGTCTAGTGTGGGGAAATGGAGGCACTAAATGCACAGGTGGCTTACATGTTGGAGGAAGAGGGGAGGCACCGTAGGAGGTATGCACGCCCCAGAGTTTCCTAGACCTCATTGACCTGCAGTGTCTCACTAGGTAGTGCTTTGATAGGGCTGCCATTCAGCACCTTTGTGACCAGCTCCAACCCCTCCTGCAGCCCTGGACCCGTAGGAACAACCCCATCCCTGTGCACCTAAAGATCACTGCTTCTCTCTCTTTTCTGGCCACTGGGAGTTTCCAGTCTGTCTGAGCTGTGAACACGGGTCTCACCCAGCCTTCCATTTCTAACTGCCTTACCTAGTTCCTTGATGCCTTCCTTACCCACACCTCTGAGTACATCATCTTCCCCACCACCCCCCAGGCCCTGCAGAACAACATGGCTGACTTCTATGCTGTAGTTCGCTTCCCCTCGGTCATAGGTGCCATTGACTGCACACATGTCGCACTCAGACCAGCCCCCCCCCCCCCCCAGGCACGAGAGGCCACTTATAGGAACAGGAAAGCATTCCACTCCATGAATATGCGAGTTGTGTGTGACACCCAGGGGAGATTCTAGACGTGTGTACCCGATACCCAGGTTCCACCCAAGATGCCTAGGGGGGGGCAGTGTGGTGCTCCTCAGTAGGGAAAGGGGGGAGAACACCACATGCAATGCAAATCACTATTCATTACAGACCATGACACAGGGAGTAGCAGGGGGGAGGGGGAAGGGGAGAGTGGAGGGGGAGAGTTTCCAGCAATGTATATAATATATGTAAATAATATATTTAAAATATAAAATATACAATCTAAATAAAATAAACTGTGTGCTGTATTATAGAATTCGGGGGATCTGCACCTAACTTACTTGCAAGGATTTACACCAGGTTTCAGTTGGTGTAAATCCTCAAACCCAAAGTTGGGAGTGGATCCTGGTGCTATAAGCTATTCTATAACGACACCCAACTCATATTGCCATTTATAGAATAGCACTCAGCACACATTTTTTGGCACCCAAATTTGGGCGCCATTTACTGAATCTTGTCCCTTAGGAGATCATATCTTGAAAGGCAGTGGCTGTCCCTGCATCCTTTCTGCCTAGGTTGGCTGGTCACCCTACTCCAGTGAGGCCATCTTATTGACTGTGCATCTACACTGGTTAGCAGTTTGTTCTCCTTGAATCTTTAGCTCACACAACAAATGGGTTAGAGACAATCTGAAAGGTCACCCAAACTCATATATGTCCCTCCTGGGTTTATGTCTCTCTATTCATTGCTCTCCCCAGGCAGTCCTCTTCAGGTAGGCCAAGAGCCCCAGTCCTCCTTAAATCTATAAGCCCTCAGGCTTAATGCAGTTAAAGTCAGAGTCCATAAATAGCTCCAACACTCCTCAGGGATAAAAGTTCAAAAATATTGCAAACAAGCAAAAGGAGAAAAAAGACCAGGGTGTCCTTCAATGAAGGATGTGTTAGCTTACTTTGGCAATGGATCTGAATACTGCCAAGCTTTAGTAGGTACCCAAATGATTCATAGTAAAAAGAATCATCCATAGTTTCAGCCTAGGATGAAGTGAAACAATATTTGCTCCATTACTGCTAACCAAACCAGTCCATGTAATCTAACTTCATAACCAGCATGACTTCCAATGTCACCATGTAGACATCTATATATCAATACGCAGAAATGTCCAAGCTAGGTGTAGGAAATATAGGCAATGCAAAATAGCACCTTCTCAATAGTCAAATACAATGAATCTAAATAGAAAATATTTTTTTAACCTTCAACATTAAGGCTAAAGTGGCAATTCAGTCAAACATATAGCTTATGGATTGCCCAGTAAATGTTTCATCATTGGTCATACAAATATATAGCAATGAAGTGAAGTAAAACTTATCTTAGTGAAACAAAAGAAGCACCAACGCGATCATGTTTCAAGTACTGGCTCTGCTTCAGGGTGCACTTTCTTTTGCCATCACTGCAAAAAAGAAAAACAGTAAATCAAACTGCTCATGATTCCACAAAATGGCATCCAGATTTATGTACAAACTTTAGTATGAATGAACCAATCAGAACAGACCACATGGGGAAACATGAACCAATCAAAGAAAAAGAGCCCATTCTGTGGTCTCATTCATTCTACCATGTTGCACTGTTTGCAACACATATATCCATTGTTGTTAACAATAAGCCAAATGATCACGATCACCCCTCATAGGCATAAGTGGGATATGTCCTTTCTTCCTTGATAACAGATCTCATTTTCCTGGAATTGAACATTTGGCCTTGACTTTGGCTTTATTTACTACTTTTTTGAAGTAATTCACTCAAGGTGGTGTACAGCAAGAATAAGTCAAACATAAGCAATAGGCAATGATAGCAGTAAAAAATAATTAAACAATAATACAAAGTATGGCATGGTATGCTATATTACAATGTCAACACAATATGCAATAAAACATTTTAACAGACAGCATAGGTGTAAGCAAAGATATAGATGAGTAACAGGAGTAGGAAAATAAGGGGATTCATTTAAAGAAAGTTGCACATGAGGTCAGAATGGCGCTTGAAAATAATCATAGCTACGGTAGAAATGGATAAACATGTCCTGCTTGAGAGAGAGAGAGAGAGAGAGTGTTTGTGTGAGTGTATGCCTAGCAGGTTAGATGCTTCTTCCATGAAAGGCCTGGTTGAAGAGCCAAACTTTCACCTGCATCCTGAAGTACAAATAGTCTTGTGTTAAGTGAAGCCTTTCAGTGAGTGCATTCCAGAGTTTAGGAGCTACTCCAGCGAAGGCTCACTGGCAGGTATCACATGGTGTGATGGCCTGTGGTTCTTTCTTCCCCCTCCCCACCCTTCCTCAGCCTCCAAAAATTTCTTAGCTAAGTTTACTGCCTCCCTGAGATTAGCTGGTTCTTGCAAAGGCAAGCCAAACTTTGAGTAGAGGGGAAATACTCAAATATTGTTCAAGGACCACAAGTATGACTATGTCTTGTGTGAATTGCTTCTCTGATTCTATCCAGTGAGAAGCCAAGTCTAAAAACTGTTTGGCTACCACCCTAGGTCAGTCAGTTTTCTTAAACTGTTTGTACCTAAAATTTCTTCAATATGGTTTGGCAGATGCCTCTGTCATTCTCTGTCATGTGCCAGTCTCTCACTCTAATTTCTGCATCTGTTGAGGCATCTCTTTTCAATTCCTTCTGTATCTTTTCAGGTTTATTTTCTACTGTCTTCTGCAGTCTGTACTATACTAATGATAGTGTCTCTCTGACATATTTATCTTGCTTTCTTTTTTTCTTTCTGTTTTCCAAAAGGAGTTTTCATCTGTTGACTAGTCTTTCTCTTCTCTGTCTTTTCCATCTCTATGTTGACTCTTTTTTTGTTAGGTTATGCCATCTGGGCGCTCAGTCTTGTGCCTTTCTCCTGTTTGCAATGTTATTTTGCTGTCTCCATTATGTTATTTTCTAAAACTTGTGTTGTGACTCATTTCCACTGAGGTGACCATCTACATAGAAGCACTCAACAGGCTAGAAAAGAAAATTTGCCAATTTGAAGTTTCTGGCACATGAAGATCCTTTATATATAAATTACCTCTTCTGATTTATAACATTAATTAAGCATTGACTTAGTATGTTCTTTACAGAAAATAAATTTACCTGTGTTGTGTCTATCCCATATATTGTTTGGTTTGGCTTTTCTTTATGTCTTTTCTTTTCTGCTTCATGAAACTAGTTTCTGTCTCTCACTTCTATCCTCCTCACCTCATCTCCTTAATTTGTGTAATTCTCGCCATTCCTCCCCAGCTGTTCTATCTGCTACTATCTTTGAAACTTATTGAGATCTCCCTGACTTAGGGGTACTTTTACTAAGGTGGGCTGAAAAATGTCCTGCGGTAGTGTAGGCACAGGTTTTGGGCACGCATAGAATCATTTTTCAGCCCACCTGTAAAAAGAGCTTTTAAAAATCTTTTGCCAAAAATGGACGTGCGGCAAAATGAAAACCATCTACATAGAAGCACTCAACAGGCTAGAAAAGAAAATTTGCCAATTTGATGTGTCTGACTTAGGGGTCCTTACCGCACATCCATTTGGGGTCTGAGACCTTACCGCCAGCCATTGACCTAGCGGTAAAGTATCACGCGGTAACCGGGCGGTAATGACCTATGTGCGCCAAATGCCACTTGGCATGTGTCCGATACAAGTGACGGAAACTAAAAATTATTTTTCAGCCATGCTTATCGGATGCACGCCAAAAATTACAACAAAAGCCATATGGTAGCCGTGTGGAAACTCCATTTTGGCGCGTGTTTGGTGGACATAGATGCCTAGCGGCTTAGTAAAAGGGACCCTTACTGTGTCTTTAATTCTCCTTAAGAAATCTGCCTGGTGTGTATGCCTTGTAGCGCTATAGAAATGATAAATAGTAGTAGTAGTAGTGTTAAACAAAACAAGATTATTTAGTGCAAGTTCTGATAAATGTTAGTCTCACTGCAAATTCATCAGTAGAGACAGGCAACATCTGGCTTATGAGGGAGCACCTCATGGCCCAACGTAAGTCCCACTGACATTGCACCCTTATAACAGCACAGTTCTGGATCAAGGCCTGAGTTACCCTCATTGCAGTGTGTCCCTAACCCCCATATTCACTAGAATGTGCTGCAGGCAAACCCAAACCTATGAGATGACATGGAAAGGAGGGGGGAGGGATGTTGAGCAGCATCCTCCTGTAACCCAAAGAAAAGTAGTCAGCATGTCACGCACAGCTACCAACCACATTATAGCAGCTATGGCTGGGGTAAATAAAAGTGTAACCAGAAATAACCACAGCAGTAATCAAACCCACATCCCCTGAAGTGAGGACCCACATTGAGGACACTACACAGACCACAGAGGGCTATGAGAGCACATTACCACCCAAATGGATGGCCCCACATTGGCCAGACCCCACAAAGCACTCACTCTCCAAGCACCAGCAAACAGTCCTCACACAAACAACAGCAACACACAGCACAGTCTCTCCCAGCATCAGTACACAGTCCTCACACAAACAGCAGTAACAAAAAGCACAGTGACAAACTGGGAGTGGCCTAACAGAGGAATAATGAGAGACAGACAAGCAGGTAAGGGGTTTGAATGGAAGGTGTGAGAGTTTGGGGACATTGAGTGTTTGGTGGGGGAAAGGGTAAGGGACAGGTGTGGCTGGGGGGCTGGCGGGTGTGAGCAAGGAGGTGAGGCACAGAGGAGGCAAGGCAGGAAATGTGAGGGTGAAAAGGTTCAGACAGGGGCAAAGAAACAAAGGTTACAGACCACTCATCAACTCACCACTCTTTTTCACTGTATTGGAATGGTGGGAATGCTGTCACTCTGAGCTGTGAAAGTACTGGTTTTCCGTTTGGATTGAATGTAACCACTTGGGGAAGGTTCTGGTTTAACCTCAATAGTTTTTACCCTTGATACAGCCTGTGGGTGAAACATGGCCACGTCGGGTAACTGTTTTAATAATTGATGCAGCGCTCTATCATCTACTATGTTACTATGTGCTACTTCCTTGATTTATCTTGTTGGGCAGACTGGATGGACCATACAGGTCTTTATCTGCTATCATCTACTATGTTTTTTTATCAGAACTGCTGGTCTGCTTCTGTGTTGATCACTGCGCTTAGTTGCGGATCATCGCCTCTCTTTGTTGCTTAACAGTTTATTCACTGCTTATTTTTGAACACTTTTCTTGTCATTTAGATACTAGGGATGGGCAGCCAGAAAATGTTCATGTTGTTTCCCATGTGGTTTCCATGAATGTTTGTTTTTCTTGGGATAATGTGTCCATTTTCTCATTACAGGAGCAATGACATTAACTATACCCACTTATTCACAACCTCATTGATGCTCCAAGACTTACTTTCAGCCTTTTCTTCTTTGCGTTTCTGCACAATCTATATTCTTCTTAAAATGTATGCATCTTTATGCTATAGTAACGTTATAATATTATAATATGTAATTCTTAGAGAGACATTCATATTCCAGCTGATATTTAAAACCATTAAAAATGCCAGGAGCCATTCCTGGTCAGTTAAACAGCACTTAGCTGCTTATCTGGCAATATTTAGCTGAATATTGCTGATTAGTACTTAATGGATAACCAGTTATATTGCACAATATAACCAGCAATCCGCCGATATTCAACGCATCGCTGGCTGTTCTGCCCCCACATTCATAGAGACAGTGTATATTGTGATGTATATTTAAAATGAATTATTATTTGTATTCAACTGCATTGTCTGTGTAATAGATAGCACTGTGTACTAGGGACCCCCCCCCCCCTTATAGATTGCAGTATCCTGTGATTGACTTGTGAGCTTTCACCATTGGCTGATAGCTCCGAGCTAGGGCCAGCCCTTCCCTCTTTGCCCCTGCAGGCTTTGTGAGAGAGCCCAGTTTTTCCTTGCATGCTTTGTGATCAGCAGCTGTTCTAGGGCTGATCCCACATTAATTTACTGTAATTCCATCAAGAGTTTTCACCTTCTCTCCAAATCACTCCCCTTTTATTTTCCCTGAGGTACTCCCCTTTATTATCCTTTGAGTGTAACAGCTTTTCCTTTCAGCATGGCTGAGGTTCTGGCCATCCTTTTGCCTCTCAGGTTGCTAGATACAGACTCTGTACAGAAGACAACAATTCTGTCCAAGCATCTGAACTGTAAGTTGGATTTTCTTTGTTTATTCTGAGTACAACAATAAAGAAGGTTTGCTTAAGAATTGTGAGAGTCTACTGGTAAAGCAAAGGAGAGGGGTGACCATCATTCTTTTTCTTCTAAACTATCACAGCTTTCATCACACATATACCCTGTCCTGGAATCACTGCTGTTCCACCTCTGTACTTCACCTCCCACAAACTTCCTACTTCTTTATCACCCTCCTTCTCCCTCAGCTCCCTAATTCTTTCCAATGCCTTCATACTCTGTTAACAGATCAATGTGTCAGCTCTACAAACCCAATTATACTAGGTGACTTCAATTCACACTTTGATGATCTTGCTTTTCCTTTGGATCAGGATCTCTTTGCCCTCACTGCAGACCTCAATCTTGTACAGCACATAGGCTGCCCCTCTCATCAAGATGGATACACTCTTGACTAGTCCCAAAGATTCTGCCCTCCTACACACTTCCACACTACTGCCCCTACCTTGGACAGACCACTGTTCGATTCTCTTCAGCTACAACACAAGTAATTCTACTCATAACTCTCTTCCCAGAACCTCTCTATGTAAAGACCTTAACAAGGTCACCCCCACATCCTTCATGACTTAGCATCCTTCATTAATCTTTCTCTAGATGATCAGGCCAGGCTCTGTGATACACAACTTAAACAAGCTTATGGCATGATTGCCCCACTTTGCTCTACAGCAAGTCATCCTCGTAAATCATTGAAACTCTGGTAGAGCTCTGGGTCAGAAACTGGTTGAGTGACAAACTGTAAAAGGTAGAGTTAACCAGAGATCACTCTGAGGATAGGGGCATTACCATTGCTATACCACAGGGATCAGTCCTTAGTCCCACAATTTTCAATATTTTTAAAAGCAATATTATGGAAAGCAAATGAGGAAAGGTTTGCCTCTCCGTGGATAATACAAAAATCTTCAAAGCAGTAGATGCACTGGAAGGTGTGAATAATATGAGGAGGGAACTGGTGGAACTTGAGAAATGATCTACATTATGGCAGCTAAGATTTAATGCTAAAATAAAAAAAAAAGTTCATGCATTTGCACTGCAAAAACCCAAGAGAGTGGTACAGTACAGGGAATGAAGCACTTCTGTGCATGACAGAAGAGCTGGATCATGCTTGATAACCTTAAGGTGGCCAAACAGTTGGAAAAGGTGATAACAAAAGTCAGATGCTTGGGTGTACTGTATAAGGAGAGGAATGGCCAGCAAGATAATGTCTGTAAAAGTCTCTGGTGGGAGACCTCATTTCAAATATTGTGTTCTATTTCAGACACTGTACCTTAAAAAGGATATAAACAGGATGGAGTCAGTCCAGAGTGTGGCTACTAAAATAGTCAGTGGTCTTCATCATAAAATACATTCAGATAGACAAACATTGAAGAAAGACAAGAGAGTGGAAATACGACAGAGCATGGCTCCCAGCCTGGGGTCTGTGGACCACTGGGAGTCTGTGAGACTATCACAGGGAATCTTCCAGAAGGGAAACAACCAAACTGCAGCTGCTGAAAAAAAGAGTATGCTGACCTCACCTCTAAGGTGCTGTGCTCTGTGGATGATGGTGTCTGACCCCATGCCAAGAGAGAAAGTTTGCAGCCCTAAGGATCCCAAATCTGTGCAAAGAGAAGGGGGTGAGGGCAGCTGATTGCTGCTACAGTGCCCCTTAAGCATTATCATAGAGTAGAGGCAGGGATAATCACCATCACCATGAGCCTGTATAAGATGGAGAGTAGATGCAGAAGAACATGGCTTATTTTATTTATTTATCTTAAATATTTATAACTCATATATCTAAAATTCTATGCTGATCACCATCACCAGGAGCCTGAAGCCTCTACAAGAATAGGAGGAAAATTATGTTGCCAACAGCACCGTCATTAAGTGCTGCTCTATATAATTGGATTCAAGCAGAATAATAACCTGGAAAAGCGATTCCAGGCACTGTTATACATGATCTAGCTGACTGGCTCACTTATCAATCAGGAGGAAAAACTGAAAAGTGAGTAGTATGGCTGTGGTGGGTGGGGCATGTAGAAGAGCACTTAGGAAGGGGCCATGAGTTAAGAACAATTCAGGAAGAGTAGAACTAAGGAAAGGTCCACAGTGGGGAAAGGGAATGCAGTAAGGAAGATGTACATGGCTAAAGGGATGCACAACAGGGGGACGGCAGGACTGTGGGAGTTCGGCATTCGGGAAGAGGTTATGCAAAAAGGGGCCTGAGGCAAAGCCCTTATTTGGCAGCTTGACCTCTTATAGTAGTACTACAAGACAATTGCTAAGGGACAAATGCCACTATTTTGAACATGGCACCAAAAGTGGCAAGAGCGACTGGGGATCACTCTTGCACCCCCCCCCCCCTCCCTTCAACTACACACTAGGGAGAGCCTTGGTAAAACCCTGAGGAGGGCCAGGGTTGAGGACTTTGTCAGTGTCTGTCTTTGTCAGGAAGGGTATGGGAGGTTGGGGGATGGATCTGAATGATGTCAGTGGGATTTCTGAATAATATTAAAAGTTTGGGCAAGCAAGGATAGATCCTAGTGATATTGGGGTGGAGGGGGGTTAGGGAAGAAGGGGGTTCCTTTGGCCCATGCACTTTACAAGATGGCACAAATGTGTGCCTCCGGGCACGTGTAAAGGCTGCAATGGAAAATTTTAGGTCTACATATGTATTGCTCTTGTAAAATGGGAAATACACACACTGCCAAAACCATACCTATTCATGCTCAAACTAAACCCCCTTAAAATCTGTATGTGATGTGGATCTCCACAGATAAATAGCATTTTAAAATCGCTATCCTGATCTATACATAAGCTGCTATTTACACACGGAGACGCTTCTAAACTAACCCCTCACAATTTCTCAGTGAGTCAATACTCGCAAGTATAGTCATAATTTCTCACTAGTAAAGGCAAGCCCTATCTCAGTACTGCTTCAAGATTATGAGTAACTGGGCTTTTGCTTTCCTAAATATATATACTTGTAAAGCAATTCCTTTGATCACACTATTTGATGACTCATACTGCAATTAGTTTGACAGTGACCCTCTATCTCTTACAATGCTTTCGTTAACAATTATTCAAAACAACACCATCGTTCACTCTCACCTTTTTACAGAAAGAACCTTTTTAAAAATCTTCTCTTTACAGGGTGTATTATCTAATAAGCAAATTATTTTTGTATACACAAAGATTTTGAACGCCCTTCTTGCTTTTAAGCTAAGCTTCCTGCTAGGTGTTAAACACACAAAGACATAAAACTCATTTTCTAGCTTTAAAACGCACATGGAATGTACCAATGTAACCCTGAATCTCTCTTCCTCAAGTTTTGAAATAAGCAATTTCCCAGCAAACGAATACTCACGTGTCCAGACTCAGAGGCGTAGCTAGGTGGGGTGCAAGGGGAGCAGCCGCTCTCCCAAGTGGAATTTGAATGAAATGGCACCTATGCGAATTGGACCTGCAGCCTCACACCGGTACCTATTGTATGAAAGGCTTACTTTGCTCCCCCTGACATCAAAATCTGGCTATGTGTCTGGATTTCTCAGCAGCAGAAGCATTTCCCGTCTCAGGATTTCTTCAGTATCAATACTTGCAGCTTTGTCACCACCAGGAAAACACCATGCACAATGCCTGTGGCTGTTGTTCCTGAGAAGAAAGTGGCAGGCCCAGTCAATACCACTAGAGGTCCAACAGCAGCTAGAAATTGAATGAAGTTGAGAAGATAGTTTCCCATGTCAGCCTTGTATCAGTTCCCAGCAATGGCACATGAACAAAATCATCAATAATAAAACTTATAGTTCACCTCCAAAAATCTATTCAGTGTGTACATGCAGTATACAAATAAGTGATTATTGATCTGAGATCAAATCATGATACAAAGTTAGCTATAGTAACATGGTAAATGATGGTGGACAAAGTCCAAAATGACACATCCAGCCTGCCACTATGCGGACTATTTCTAATATTTTCTTGGAGAGTTCTAAGCACTGCTCCATGCGGGTTACTTCCTATACTTTTTGGAGGCTCAATGTAATCATACCACTGCTGTTTAGAGTTATAATCATCATGCCATATGGATTACCTGAACCACCTCTCTGTAGATTAAACCAGCACTTCTATGTTGCTGTTTTTGCTTCCACCATCTCAACTGGGAGGGCACTCCAGGCATTTACCACCCTTTTAGTGGTAAATGCCTGGAGTGTTCTCATGCTCACCCCATTGGTGCTTAATATCAAGTATGTGCGGTGCTTTTTCCTAGAAGGGTTGCAGCATTTGACCGGGCCTGAGGTTAGGTTAACATGAGTGGGAGAGAGAAGGGGACAGGATGGATGAACGTTTCCATACGTACTCTCTCTTTCTTCCCCCCCCCCCCCCTCATTCTCCAGCATTTTCTGTCCCTGATGCCAACACTCTTCTTCAGCTATCTTCCCTGACCCAAGTATCTTATAATCCCTGTAGTAAGGCAGGCAAGCTAGGTTGTCTATGACTCGCATTGCTTCGCTCAAAGAACATGGTGGTTTAGGTCTGCTGAACCTCTGATACATGACTATTGGCTGCGGTATGCGGCATATCAATGATTAGTTCCATACCACCTCCATGCTTTCCTGTATGACTCTGGAACTGGCGCTTTAGGGGCATGAACATTTCAGTGCATACCTTCATGCGGTGCCCCCTTGGACTCCATCACGCTCATCGACGGCATATGTGGAAGTGGGTCTGTAAGTTCCATGGTCTGGAAAGCTGGGTGCACACCCTTGTTACCCTTGCATAAAATTGGAGTTTTTTCACCTGGAACAGACTCTTCCTCTTTTACCTGCTGGGATGGCTTAGGCCTTCGGTATCTTTTAAGTTATGAAAGATGAGGGCCATATTAAATCTTTTGCAACCTTGCGAGAGGAGTTTCATCTCACTTCACAGGACTTTTATGTTATCTGCAACTTCACCATTATGTGACCTCCCTACCAGCCTCTTGTCTCATCTTGGAGGTGTATGAGAACTTCTCTACTGCTTACACTCTTAACTTACAACATAAGGTACCCCTTCAATTCCCTCATTGTCATCTATAGGATAATGCACCACAGAGAGACTATCACGCTTATTTTCAAAAAAGAAGGACGCCCATCTTTTGACACAAATCGGGAGATGGGCGTCCTTCTTGCAAGGTCGACCAAATCGGCTTAATCGAAAGCCAATTTTTTGACACCCTCGACTGCTTTCTGTCACGGGGACGACCAAAGTTCACGGGGATGTGTTGGCAGGGTAGCGAAGGCGGGACTGGGGCGTGATTAGGAGATGGTCGTCCTCGGCCAATAATAGAAAAAAGAAGGGCGTCCCTGACGAGCACTTGGTCCATTTTTTTTCACGATCAAGCCTCAAAAAGGTGCCCAAACTGACCAGATGACCACCGGAGGGAATCGAGGATGACCTCCCCTTACTCCCCCAGTGGTCACTAACCCCCTCCCACCATAAAAAAAACAAGTGTAAAAATACTTTTTTGCCAGCCTCTATGCCAGCCTCAAATGTCATACTCAAGTCCATCGCACCAGTATACAGGTCCCTGGAGCAGTTGTAGTGGGTGCAGTGTACTTCAGGCAGGCGGACCTGGGGGGGGGATTGGGGGGCTCAGCTCCCAAGGTAAGGGAGCTATGCACCTGGGAGCAATTTCTGAAGTCCACTGCAGTGCCCCCTAGGGTGCTCGGTTGGTGTCCTGGCATGTGAGGGGGACCAGTGCACTACAAATGCTGGCTCCTCCCACAACCAAAGGGCTTGGATTTGGGCGTTTTTGAGATAGACGTCTTTGGTTTCCATTATCGCCGAAAACCGAGGACGACCATCTCTAATGTTGACCTAAATGGCAAGATTTGGGCGGCCCCGACTGTATTATCGAAACGAAAGATGGACATCCATCTTGTTTCAATAATACGCATTGCCCCGCCCCTTTGCGGCACCGTCCTTATAGTTGGGCACCCTTAGAGATGGTCGTCCCCGTTCGAAAATGCCCCTCCATGCTTCCCTACTACAGGCCTGATCTTGGGGTGCCCATGGAGGAGGAGTGGCTCGTGGCTAGACTAAAGGGCCTCAAGGCGCATGATGTGTGTTCAGCTAATATGAAAATAATTTTTTAAATAGTTGTATTCTTGTATTAATATTAATTGTCTTGTAATGCTTCTTCTTAATTTGTTACGTAAGCCGCATTGAACCTGAGCTTTCTTGGGAAAATGCGGGGTAGAAATGTTATATTAAATAAAAGTAAATAAATACTGAAAACATTTCTTTTTGGGAGATACAGTATTAAATTGTCATGCATCTCTATGTCTCCCCTAAAAAGGCTCAGCTACTGAGACTCCAACCTAATGCAGACTGTCCAAAGTGTGGGTCAGTGATGGCCTCTTTGGGGCATATGTTTTGGACTTGCTCGATTGTAGCGACCCTTTGGCAGAGAGAGTCTTCCACGTTACCACTTCTGTTTGGAACACGGCAGTTTCTTTATTGCTTCATCTGCTCTTTGGTACTGTACCTCGCCCAAAACCTGCTTACAAGGGCTCACAAGGGCTTTTAATGTTTTCACCACTGGACAGCCTTGACACTTTTGCAAGTCATTTTGCAACATTGGGCCTCTTCAGTGGCCCCTTCTTTTCAGCAGTGGTGTATGCAAGTGATTGATATCCTCATCTTGGAGCGGCATCGCATTCATGACCTTTCTTCCTCTGTGGGAGAATGTTTTCAGACTATATGGAAGCCCTTTTAGTCTATCCTTAGTCTGGTTGCCAGAAGCCACATCCTGAATGGCCCCATGTCTTTTCCCCAATTGATCAAAGTGTTTTTCAAGTTACAGCTAGTTGTTAGATTAAGAGATTTTCTGTCTGATCAGAACTTTTGTTTGATGCTGCAGTGTTATGTGCTGCTGCATTTTGATTATTGCACCAATGATGCACCCCACTGTTGCCATGGCAGGGAGACAGCTCTAATATCTATGATACCCCAGTGACTCTCTTTTATGACTTAATGAAATGTGGAAACATAGGAGATGAGGGATATGAATCCTTCATATATACTATAGCTTGGGGGACGGATTTGAATCAGTGAGATTTAGCCTGCTTAAGGAGTGAGAGGGGCACTGGAATAGTGAGAACTGCCGCTCTCCAGAGAGGCCATATTACTCACCAAAAGATGCTTTAATGTACATCCTAACTTGGCAAGTGCTACACAATAAGGGTGAGGATATGGATAAGTGGGATGGATAATCTACTGCTTAGATATTAGAAAGGACAATCATATTTCTTGAGAAAGGTAACCTGAAGAAGGGAGAGGATGGAAGCTCCCATTATCCTACTGAAGGTAAGAAGCAGAATGTTCCCCAATTGCTGCTGTCCATCAGGGTAATGACCAGTAGGATCAGGGCCTTGAATGAGTGGCCTAGTGGTTAGAGCAACAATCTTGACATCCAGATGGCTGGTTCAGATCCCACTGCTGCTTGTGATCTTGGGCAAGTCACTTAATCCTCCATTGCCTCGGGTACAAAGTTAGATTATGAGCCCTCCAGGGACAGGGAAATAGCCAGTGTACCTGAATGTAACTTACCTTGAGCTACTACTGAAATGGTGTGAGCAAAATCCAAATAAATAAATAAATCACAGCACCCAATCATCATCATTTGCACTATTTGATCCAGGTGGAAGGCCTTTATGACTGTTTGGATAGGCTATAAAACTGTAAGGGCACCGGTGGATACAGGAGCATCAAGGAACATAACACGCTTAGCTCAGCCCTGAGTACAGACCTTTATAAAAGAACTATATACAGATCCTTCATTGAAATTTTACAATACATTTTGTTGGGACTTTTAAGAAAAAGTAGCTCCCAAAGAAATTATCTGTTATCATAGTTAAAGAAATGCTTTCCTAATTGCCAATTTGCAAGCAAAACGAGTGGTTAGATCCCTGTACTCATGATAAGGTAATTCAAGGTTCCTGGCACCCTTCTTACTCAACACCTCTCCTGAGATCTTTAATCCTTTCCTCTGTCCTTCCAGATTGCCTTGGTCTTTCCTCTGTCTTGTGTCCCCTTCACACTGTGCAGCTGCATGTACTTCAGGCCTAGTTAGCCACTGCTGCTGTCTCCTTTAGATGTAGCATTTGCCTTGCTGCTCTAAACCTTATTCAAGCCATGCTACTATATGTGTTGACCACATCATTGAGTTGGAATGCATTCTGCTTGTTAACTGGGGCTAATCTGAAAGAGGCTTTGAAGTTCATGAAAGTATCATATTAGTGAGTACACTGGATCTTTGCCTATCAGCTATAATTAAGAATGCATCCAGTCCGCTTTTGTGATGGTTGGAAAATTGTTAAACGCTTCCTTAAATGATGGTGGCTTGCCGAGGAAGTTGAAATAGATGGTGATTATTTTCTGCCTCATTTCTAACTTTTTGTGTTTGGGGAAAGTGATTGAGTGGGTGGTGGTCTGTCAATTAGGGGAGTATACAGAACAGGAAGGATTGCTGGATACCTATCAATCTGATTTCTGCTATTCATATGGCATAGATAATGAGTTGTTATCTTTTTGTGACCAAGGGTGAGTGGTAATGATGGTGACATTAGATTTTATTTTCAATACTGTGTGCCATGTCATTGTAGAGCCATGGCTGAGGGACGTTTTTGCAGGGAGCAATAGGTCATTTTGGCAGACTTTCAGTCTGAGGAGTGGGATCTCTGGTGGGGAGTATCCCAGGGGTCCACTTTTTCTCCATATGTAATCATCTTTACATGATACCCAGGTTGCCAATTTTACGAGAAACCAGACTAAGGTATTATTTTATTTATTTATTTAACAAAATGTATAGACTGCACATCATAACATCTAAGCGGGTTACAATAAAACAAACATAATTATGATCACAAACATCATTAAAACAAATAGACATTACAACTATATAAAATTCTAAACAAATTTTTAAAAATAGTACAAATAAAACATACTGTAAATGCATTTAACCAGCACAAAACAATCAAAACAGTCTAAATTCCCTGCTACACAGAAAAAGCCTTACCAAAGAAAAAAGTCTTCAACTGCTTCCTAAACAAAGGCAAGGAAGAAATTTGACACAAAAACAGCAGAATAGCATTCCACAATGTGGGGCCAACAGAGAAAATGTGAGAACCCGTTTGCAAACAAACATCATAAAGGGAAAGAACTTGCAACAACACTTGTCTTGAGACCAAAAAGACTGAACAGGACAATACTCCCGCAAACTCTTAGTCAAGGCCAATGGAACATCATCATGTAAAGCTCTAAAATCCAACACCAGCAGCTTAAACTAAACCCACCAAACTATAGGCAACCAATGTAATTTCTGTAAGCGTGGAGTGATATGCTCCAATTTATTAGCCTGCGTAAGTAACCGTGCTGCAGAGTTTTGTGCCACTTGCAATTCCTGTAACATTGTATATGGAAAATCATACAACAAGGCATTGCAATAATCAAAATGCAGCAGCACATAACTTTGCAGCACCCAACGAAAGTACTGATGAGACAGAAAATCTCTTAATCTAACAACTAACCGTAACTTGAAAAAACACTAAATTAACAAGTGAAGTAACCAGCGGCGTAGCAAGGGCGGGGCTGTGGGGGCGGTCTGCCCCAGGTGCACACCGCTGGAGGGGTGCAGAGAGCAGCCGCATGCCTGTCGGCACCGCTGTTTCCCTGCTCCCTCTGCCCCGGAACAGGTTACTTCCTGTTCCGGGGCAGAGGGAGCAGGGAGCCAGCGGAGCCGAGAGCCGCGAGGCTGCTCCCAGCAGCCAAGAATGCACCTGGGGGTGGGTCATTGCACCAGGGGGGGTGTCGTGCTGTACCTGGGGGGGGGGGTGCATCGGCGATCCACCCCGGGTGGCAGCCGACCTAGGATCGTCACTGGAAGTAACATATGGTTTAAATGACAATGTAGTTTCCAAATCACTCCCAAACTTTTAATAGAAGCAGAGACAGAGATAAAAATAGAATCCAGATTTAAAGCCAGGGAAAGGACAAGCCACTGCCAACCTTGCTAGCCACAAAATCTGAGTTTTGGCTACATTCAACAATAAACCATAAGACTCTACCAAAGAAACCCCTCACCCACCACTACAGGAACAGGAAAATAAAACTTTATATCATCAGAATACAACTGATAGCCAGTGCCTAATCCAACTAAAACCTTACAAATTGGTGACAAACAAGTTGAAAAACAATGATGACAAAGTCGAACCCTGCAGAACACCAGCATCATCATGTTCAGCAAATTTTTCCTCTGGGTCAGGATCTGGCAGTGGCTCTTCAGTTATTAAATAATACTCTTGAGCAGGTTTCAGGTTGGTGTCAGCAAAATCATTTGAAGATGAATTGCTCTAAATCTACGGTAAGGTTGTAGCTAATTCTTTCAAGACAATGGTGGGTAATGTAAGGTTGGACGGAGCAGCTTTGGTGCAAGATATGATCAAGCATTTAAGATCCTCTTCTCATATTTGTTGATCAAGATGGTGAAGACTGCTTTTTGTCAATTGAGGATTTTATGACACATGTGCCTTTTTTGAGCCATGAGAATTGGGTGACTGTTTTTCAGACTTTAGTTTTATGTAGATTGGACTGTTGCAATGCAATTTATATAGGCCTACCTTGAGAGGCCTATTAAACGGTTGAAACTAGCCCAGGATTCTGTAGCAAGAGTTCATGTCACTCCTTGTTTAAAGTCCTTGCACTGGCTCCAAGTAGAGGCTGGAATTAGTTTTAAGATGCTAATATTTTGATTTAAGGTGCTTCCAGGATTAAGTTCAGAGTACCTATAGGAGAAGCTTCAAGTATATTCCCACAGATGAACTACATTTGTCTCAATAACATGGGATCTATGATGAATGGTTGCACAGATTCAGTTGGTGTGGATTCGTAAGAAAGATTTTTCACTGTCTGCCCTAGTATTATGGAACGGATCACCAATGGGGTTGAGGGGAAGGATGAATTATTTACAGTTTAGACAAGAGGTGAAGACTTGGCTTTCTTCAACACGTTTTTGCAGGTTCTTGAGCTGAGGAAAATGAATTGATGATGTTTATATAGTTCAGTTGAGAGAAGAAATGGTTTTAAGGATAATGGAATTGTGAGAGTACTTGCTGATTGCTTGGGTAATAGGATATGTTTTATTGGTTTTATGGTAGAGGTTGGTGAGTGGGAGTGTACTAGTTTTATGTATTTTTGTTTTATTGTAAATTGCTTTAGATTGTTGTAGATAAGATTATATATAAATAAAAATAAATACATAAATTCATGCATACATACATCATTACCTACTGCATAAACTTCAACATACTGTAATGTACCCCTATTACATTTTTGGAAGGCTAATATGCTTTAAAATAATTATGCACAAATTTACAGGACATCTGGATTCCCTTTGAATTAACTTTTGATTCCTTGTCATTTATGGGCCTGGTTTTATTTGTGTGAATATCATAGATAAATAATTTATACTTTCCACATATCTTTATTGTGATAGATGAACTAGAAAACATGGCTTCAGGAAATTTGGATTACGAGTAGTGTGTTTGTTATTTTCTTAGTATATCTTAAGGCTATTCCCTGTAAACAGTATCAGCACACAAAATGAAAATAAGTGTTTCATAGTATGGGGGGCACTCACTCATTTGACACATACTGTATATATTTGGTCACATTTGAAGATGAGATGTGTGTGTTCTCTAGAGCACATACATACTATAGTCTTTCAATAATTCAGATGCTGGTCCAATTAAAGGTGCCACAACTGGCAAACAAGCTATTTTTTTCTAGCACCCACACACACTCCTTTACCATCAAATACTTGCTTGTTCATTCTAATAAATACATTCATTTATTCTGAAATACAGTAATACACTCTGAATATGATAGGCACAAACTTACCTTTTCTTATTTGATACAAAGAGGGGCATAATCGAACAGGCCCCCAAGTTTTTCTTAGGGCGTCTCTGCAGGACGGCCCGGTGAAGGGGCAGGGAAACCGCTATTATCAAAACAAGATGGACGTCCATCTTTCGTTTCGATAATACGGTCAGGGATGCCCATATCTCAACATTTAGTCGGCCTTAGAGATGGTCGACCTAAATGTTGAGATGGTCGAACTTAGAGATAGTCATCCCCGGTTTTCGGCGATAATGGAAACCAAGGATGCCCATCTCAAAAATGACCAAATCAAAGGCATTTGGTCATGGGAGGAGCCAGCATTCGTAGTGCACTGGTCCCCCTCACATGCCAGGACACCAACCGGGCACCCTAGAGGGCACTGCAGTGGACTTCACAAATTGCTCCCAGGTGCATAGCTCCCTTAATTTCGGTGCTGAGCCCCCAACCCCCCCAAAAAATCCCACTCCCCACAACTGTACACTACTACCATAGCCCTAAGGGGTGAAGGGGGAACCCAGATGTGGGTACAGTGGGATTCGGGTGGGTTTTGAAGGGCTCACATTTACCACCACAAGTGTAACAGGTAGGGGGGGTGGGCCTGGGTCTGCCTGCCTGAAGTGCACTGCACCCACTAAAACTGCTCCAAAGACATGCATACTGCTGTCATGGAGCTGGGTATGACATTTGAGCCTGGCATGGAGGCTGGCAAAAAACATTTAATTTTTTTTTGAGGGTGGGAGGGGGTTGGTGACCACTGGGGGAGTAAGGGGAGGTCATCCCCGATTCCCTCTAGTGGTCATCTGGTCAGTTAGGGCACCTTTTTGAGGCTTGGTCGTGAAAACAACTGGGCCAAGTAAAGTCAACCAAATGCTCGTCAGGGACGCCCTTCTTTTTTCTATTATCGGCCGAGGATGCCCATCTCTTAAGCATGCCCCAGTCCCGCCTTTGCTACGCCTCCAATACGCCCCCGTGAACTATGGTCGTCTCCATGACGGACTGCAGTTGAGGGCGCCCAAAATCGGCTTTCGATTATGCCGATTTGGGTGACCCTGAGAGAAGGACACCCATCTCCCGATTTGTGTTGGAAGATGGGCACCCTTCTCTTTCAAAAATGCCCCTGAAAGTCACTCACAAATATAACATGCGCATGGCAAATATGATCAGATAAGATAGAAGAATAAACACACACCTGCTGAATCTGACATGCAGACACAAAGATTATCCTGTTTCTTCACTTATATGCCCCTAAAAATAGCTGTTCTTGTGAAGAGGCAAGATGTTTCTAATATGAATTTGGGTATCCATTTATACAGTGGGTTCGTCATGATTGAGGGACTTTTTTCTCTTTTCTAAGACAGAGCACTCCATATATCCCCCTCAAGAAGAATGAAACTTAGACAACTAAAATTGTATTTAACCTTTCATGACTATAGATCAAATCAAAGCAGTGTACCAATAATGTGTCAATAATAAAGTAGCACAGTAAAATAAAAATGGCTTTTGGATTTAAGAATTCACCTTTCCAAAAGCAGGTTCAAGGTGAGTTACGTCTCAGGTATGGTAGGCATTTCCCTGCCTCAGAGACCTTAGAATCTAAGAACACCATTTAATAATGTACATTGATATGTTAACATGGGATAAATATACATTAACACTAGGGATGTTATTTAATTAGGGCCAAATTTTATAAATGGTGATTCTTTAAACTATGTCACTATGCCTAAAGTTTGGCATAGTTTATAGAGTATGCACATATACCATTCTGGTGACTAAAATTTAGGCACATCCATTTAGGCCACCTAAAACCAGGCCTAAATACCTGTGCCTAAGTTAGGCGCAGATTGAATGTATTCCATAATAGTGCGCATAGTTTTTTGAAATGCCCACAACCCGCCCATTCCAAGGCCATGGCCATGCCCCCTTTTTGACTGCACACATTAGAATTTACACACACCACATTGTAGAATACACCGAGAAAGTTGTGCGCAGACATTCTAACTAAAGCCAATTACTGCCAGTAATTGGTTATTAAGTACCAATTATCAGCACTGATTGGCTGGTTAATCAATTAAGTTGTGCATGCAATTCAGTCATGTGGCCAAATTAGTGCACACAAGTTAATATGCCATAAATAGAATTGGGGGTTAGTGTGTATTTAGGGGCCCTTTTACGTCAGCAGGGTGGTCCAGGGCCAAATCTACGGGAGCCCAGGCCCCCGTGGCCCCACATAGCTATGCCACTGCCACACGGCAGTGCTTTTTGGCATTCAGTAGGCCGTGTGGCAGTGGCATAGCTACGTGGGGCCACGGGGGGCCTGGGCTCCTGTAGATTTGGCCCTGGACCCCCCTGCTGACGACCCTCTGGACCCCCCCCCCCCCGCCGCCAACCCTCCCCCGCAGCCGCCATCATCGTGGGCTACCTTTGCTGGTGGGGGACTCCAACCCCCGCCAGCCGAGATCCTCTTCTTCCTGCACAAGGCTTCATTCTGTTTCTGACGTCCTGCACATTATACATGCAGGACGTCAGACTCACAGAAACAGAACAAAGCCTTGTGCGGGAAGAAGAAGACCTCAGATGGCGGGGATTGGGGTCCCCCGCCAGCAAAGGTAGGCGACGGCAGTGGCGGGGGAGGGTTGGCAGCAGGAGGTGGGTCTAGAGGGTCGGCGGCGGGGGGGGTTCAAAGTTGGTGGTGGTGGTGGCGGTGGCGGCAGGGGGGGATCAGCAATGGCGGGGGGTCGGTGGCGCCAGGGGGGGCTAAAATGTGCCCCTTCACCTCGGGCTCTGGACCCCCCTCCCGCCAAAGTCTGGCTACGCCCCTGCGGTGTGGCACTAGACATCCTGTGGTAGTGTGCTGATCAGCATGCACTAATCCTGCACTAAAAAATACCTTTCAATTTTTTGGCATGGGAGACATGTCTATGGGTGGAGAGTAGACCTGCCCTGTGCTAATCGGGTAGCGTGGGTACATTGCTGCAAATTGCCTGTTTAGCGCATGAGTAACGTGGGAGACCTTACTGCCTAGTAAATAGGTGGCAGTAATGGCTCCCGTGGTAACGGCCACATGCTAGTTGGGAAATTGGTGCGTGGTCATTACAGGAAATTAGACAAATGGGGCCATTTTACCACCACATTAAAAGTGGCTTCTGCATGCAGAAAACGTATGTGCTACAAACAGCGCCAGCCACTTTTGCGCACGGCTTATTAAAAGGGTTCCTTAATTTGCTAGTATTCAATTTTCTTATATAAATTTCACCTCCCCTAAAAAATGTGTTGCAAAATTGTTGGGCATTCTAAAATATTAGGCCCCAAACAACTTTCTAGTTTGCTACCTTTTAAGGCCACCATAGTCATCAGTGGAAAACAATCTTTATAATATAAGGTTTAATTTTTTTTATCCTGCCTTCTTATTGTGTGATGGGCTAATATCCTCATGTTGTCTTACTTTTGTAATTATTTGTATTTTCATGGTCTTTTTTGGTATTCACATGGTTCAGTCATTTTTTTTTATTTATTTCAGACCAAATTAGGACTTACCCCCATACTCTAGAACATCTAATGTGATTTACACTATTATTCCAGCAGGAACAATTGATAAGGGCACATCTTATATGCTGTATATTCTTCAAGCATGGAATATGCTTGTTCATTCTTTCTGCTTCTCACTAGCTCATCGTAGGTAGAGGCCATAGTGATACCTTGTTTCAACAAGAATAGAATACAGCTCCGAAGGGTTGTAGTAGAAGTTTTGGATGATAACTAGGCCAACATCCAGCGATAGTTGCCTGTACCAAAGCAGCATAGGTGCCAGTTCTCTGAGTATACCTCCAATATTGAGCAAACCCTTTTACTGCATTTTGTGTGGTACTCAATATTCCTTCCCTTGCCGGAGCTGCAAGAACTGCATCTCCAGAACTCTTAACCTAAGCTGTTTGAGATGTATGAATTCAAACAAGAAATTAAATCAGATTTTTTTTTCACTTGGTATTTGGGAATGTTGCCATTCAGCCATGAACCTGACCTAGGTGGATTTTAAGAGGATACCATTCTTTGCAATTATGAGAAAGTTCAGCTACTCTCTGTTAAGTGTCTCCAGACTCCATTTTCTTCTTGGTCCTTTTTTGCAGATTTTTTACTAGTATAATAATGAAGAGCTTTGGGAAAGAAGTAGCTATAAAAAGCCTATAAAATAATAAAAATGGGTCAATGGTAATGCAGCTTTCTTTAATTTGAGTAGGGACTATTTGTTAACAAGGTGTATTAACATGCATTAGCATCAATGAATAAGCCCCATCAATATATATATATTTATTTATTTGTTACATTTGTATCCCACATTTTCCCACCTATTTGCAGGCTCCATGTGGCTTACATAGTATTGTAAAGGCATTCTCCAAGTCCGGTAGAGGAACAAATATAGGTTTAAGTTGTGGTTGAATAAGGTAGGTATGTTAGGTAGGTATAATAGTCCTAGGGAGCACCACACAGTCTATGACAAGTGAGGGGTGTCCACATGTGCTCAGGTATCTGTACCTGTACCTGAATGTAACTCCTGAGCTGCAACTGAAAAGGCGCAAGCCATATCCAAATCCAAAATTAGCACATATATGCATACCACTCTTTCTCCGCAGGGGGAATGGGATAGGTAAGAAGGCACTTGATAGCATACTTTTGCACCCTGTTTATTTGCATGTAATCTTTCCTACAAAGGGGCGGCAACAAGGCAAGAGAGTGGACAGATCCCTCTGAACTCAATCATTGGATAACGTTCTCGGAAAAAGGAGCACGCATTCTGTCTCTGGCTAGTGGAGTGAGAAAGTGACTGGTATGGACAAGAAGGGGGGAACACATTGAGAGGGTGCCATGGAGGGAGGGGAGGGTGACAGAAGTAGAGAGGGAGGGGGCATGAGAGTGTGTGTTTTTTTTTTTTTTTTTTTTTTTTTTATTAATTTCAAATTAAATTGACACGTAAATTTTACATTGTCATGAAATACAGCATCATAATGTTATATAAAGTATATGGATACAGCTCAAATATAAAGGGAAGAAAATAAAAGTAAAATATAAGAAAAAAACAAAAGAAACATTCCCCCCCCCATCAGTATCCACTAAACTATTAATCTGTAACATTCAATTATATTGCTTCCTTAGACCACCTATTGAAGGGGGGCGGGCAAACATATTAGAGAAGTTACTTATTATATTCAATTTCAAGAAGAACTGATGCAATCCCAAACTCATATCATAACAGGCTTTTTAGAATCTAAGAAGACTCTCAATTGGTCAGGCGAAAAAAAGACATACTTTGTTGAACCTAACCGAACTATACATTTACATGGATAGGCCAGTAGGAAAGATCCTCCCAAGTCCAAAGTTTTTTGTTTTAATTCCAGAAAAAGTTTTCTTCTCTGTTGAGTAAATTTAGTAACATCTTGAAACATCCAAACCTTGGCACCCGCAAATAGAGTGACTGAATTCCGAAAATAAAGATGTAAGATTGCATTAAGATCTTGCTCAAAAGTAAATGAAATTAATAAAGTCCTTCGCTCTGTATTAGCGTCCAAAGTTTGTTCTAATATTTCGGATATATTCGCCAAATCCAAACTTTTCTCTCCTAGACCACCGGGTTCAACTGGCATGAGAGTGTGTTAAGTCTGAGTTAGGCTTTAGGGCTGGGGCTGAGTGTGAGTGGGGTGTCAGATCATCAGGAAAGATATGATGGGGGAGGAAGCAAGAGGAGTCAACAAGCTCCTCCATCAGATATTAGTTAGTAATCTTGTATTTTAATATATGTTTGGATTTTAGATGTAGTTATTCACCCTTTCAAATCTATGCCAAAGAGCTACAATTCAGATACAGTAGACAGTCATGCAACCCACAATGGTTAATTATTCTTCTTCAATTCTGGGTTCACAGAGATAATTTATTGTACAGCAGAGTTTCCCACGTTGGTCCTAGAGTACCCCCTTACCAGTCAGGTTTTCAGGATATCTATAATGAATATGAATGAAAGAGATATGCATACAACAAAGGCAGTGTATGCAAATCAATCTCATGCATATTCATTGTAGACATCCTGAAAACTTGACTGGCAAGGGGGTACTCCAGGACCAACTTGGGAAACACTGTTGTGTAGAATCCTGATTAAGAGGTCGCCTGTTATCTTAACTGGTTGGCATTCAGTACTGAAAAGATGTTCTATATAGTTTAGTAGAAAACTGTGTACACCACAGGCTGGAGTCTGATAAAACTATAATTCCTTTGGTGTCCTGAGTCACTTTCCTTGCATAGGTGAATAATAATGGTATCATTAACATTATTAGTTCACTATATTTCTCTCGTCTGAACGTGTTTTTTTAAATAGTTTTTCTAGTACTTCTGCTAATCTTATTATCCATATTTTATGATTTCAGTTGCAATGCCTTATTCCCCAGGTATTTTCCGTTTAGAATCCTTTTCTCTGCTTGCCATACATTTTATCTGACTATCTGACAGCGAGAACAGAACAATCCCGGATGTTGTTGTTGATTTTTTTTCTATTCTTCATTCCTTTATTCATGAAACGCAGAGTACAAACCCGCAACACACATAGATATGTTTGGAAATAGAAAATGCTTTGTTAAGTTTATTTTACAAATACAAAAGTGCCTTGGTTGTAATGGGAGAAAACATAGCCTGCGTTCCATATTTTGTTTCCTAATTCTCCTTGTTTAATGTCCGTTCTTTGGTTCCAGCAGTGTAACATATGCATGGGTTCTCCAATAAGTACCTGAAGTTAGATTCATTAAAAAATTTCATTCCAGAATTAAGTGGACCAGAAGAATTCCAGACAGATGATGGCCACCTTTGTCAGCGATTCTTCCATTCCATAGCAGGCTATGATTCAATCACTGAACTCCAGGGAACTCCCTTACCTCTTCTGGTACTCCTTGGCATATTCATCCTCACCTTTCCCTGTTTGATTTCCTCCCTATTTTTATCCGCAACATCCCTCTCCCCAATGGCTGGAGAGAGAGTTTTTTTCCTATTAACCCTCCCCATGAAGCCCAATGGCATCAGCATCCAATCATTCCCTTCCCAATGCTCCACACATACACTTCCTGAGGTCCCCCTTCTCCCGGAGGACAGAGAGTCGTTCCAACATCAGGGCTCTCTCACATCTGGCTTAGGTCCTGTGCCAGGTTCTATAAGCAGAAAGTCCCTTCAGTGCCATGCAACAATCAGTATTTGCCAACAGGGATGAGGAACCTGGGGATTTTAATAGTAGAAACGAATTCATGAGACAAAGAAAATGAAATTATAGTAGCTCAGCATCACAGCTTGTACCACAAAACACCACCCTGGATCTTCTCTGTCTGTCTTACTTTATAATGCTGTGAACTCTTTCAGTAATGCGCGTTCTCAGACTACAGAGGGGAAAATCCATTGCTTTCTAGCAGTCAGTCCTGTATATTCTTGTCAAGCTGCCAGCAGACCTCAGATACTTTCTGCTTCATCTGACACAGTCGGTAACTACTGCTTCACCATTCTCCTTAAGGGAAAACATCTGCTGTCTTCCCATCACCAGTTGATTTTTCATCTTCTGGCAACTCCTGTTTGTCTTGAGACTGCCTGAGATCAGACTGACATCATATTCTCAGATTTTGTCTCTCCATGTTCTGCTTACAGAGTTTAATTGGTATATTGGTGTATTACAAGCAGAAGCAAAAAACCCTGTCTTTAAACTAAAAATGGTCCAGACAGGAGTGGCTCATTCTGTGTCATGATTTAATTAGAGTGCATAATGGTATTTATACCCTTTTGCTTTCTACAGACAGCTCCGTACTTAAAATAAAATGCTCCACTGTAAAAAGAAAAAATAAAAGTGTCTGCTATTGTCAAATCATTGCCTCTACAACTTCTCCACTGCCAGGAGTAAAAATAAGTTACCTGATATTCAAAGCCCCAAATGCATAATTGGCTTATCTGTACATTTTTAAAACTGATTAGGCCAATATTCAATGGCAATTAGGCATGTATTTTCAGTAAATATATGGCAATATCAGGCCATTTAAACTGCTAAATGGCCATATATTGCCAGTGTAAATATGATCTCAAAACATTAGTGCGCCTCTAACGCAGCTTAGTAAACAGCTAGTGTTTTGGGATTTTAGTTAATCGGTACAGTTGTTAAGATTATTTGCTCCCAGCTTTACATTTATTCTGTGTAACTATGGGCCAGATTAACAACAGGGCAAAAGCAGGCCAAAATATATCTGGATATTGGCAATATTCAGCCACTATCCCCTAATTCTATAAACATGTGCACCAAAATTTAAGCTTAATGCTCAAATTTGTGTGTATATTGTATAGAAAAAGGTCAATTTTGTGCACAGCTTAATGTAATAATTAGCTGTTATTTAGAGTAACAACCAGTTATTGGCATTAATTGGTTTAAACTTGTGCTAATTAGTACCACTTAGCAGTTGCGCAAGGTGGTGGTGCAACTGCCCTTATTCGCTATTCCAGAAGTTGTGGGGTCCTTTTACTAAGCTGCAGGAAAAAGGGACCTGCGCTGGCAGCGGGGGGCATTTTTTCCACATGCCAGGGCCTTTTTCCCGCACCAATAAAACCTGGAAAAAATGACCACGGAGTGACATAACACTCACCGCGTGGCCATGCGGTGAGGAGCCCTTACCGCCACCCATTGAGGTGGTGATAAGGGCTCCGGTGCTAACCCAGCAGTACCGGCACCATTCCTGGGGGCTTTCTTTTTCCCTGGAAATGGCATGCGATTGGGGCGGGACTACCACCGGTGGCCGCCTTGGGCTGGTGGTAGTTCCAAAAGAGCGAGCGGTAAGCCCGTGTTGGGCTTACCACCGCTCCATAAACGGCTATTGCGCATCAATTCTAGGGGATGTGGATGTAGGAGGGGCAAGGGTGGGTCTGAGGCATCCCTAGGAGTTGGTTTTAGGTCAGTTCCCACCCACCAATTCCAATCTGGACAATTCCCACTAAACCAATTCCCACCACACCAGTGAAGACAATTCCCACCTATAACCCAAAAAATATTAAACACACTAGGACAAGTAATCTCTTTTCATTTCCTCTTCCAGATCGTTGGGGGAGGGGGGCTAGTACTCCCTCATATCCCTCCCATTAACATTATCTTTTACATATCTCTTTCCCCTTCCAGACATGCAGTTCGTATGGGGGGGCAGTGCTCCCACATACCCCCAAACTAGGTTTCAACCTAATTCATGTTAATCTGTGACCTAAATGTCATAAATAAGTAAGCAAATAAATAAATAAATACAAACTGCAGTTTATGTGGGGTGGGGGGGCAATGCTCCCCACATCCCCCCAAAACTAGGTTACAACCTAATTCAGCCCCTCAAAATGACACACTGATTACAATGTATAACAAATTACCAGGACTTACGGGACCCGATACAAGAAAGAAGCTATGGTCGTTAAAAAATGCTTGGGGAGTCTCTAGCATTAGAGCACGCTAAATTTTAGCATGCGCTAAAATGACAGCATGCCTACAGCGTGGCTTAGTAAACAGGGCCCTTAGATTTTCAAGTATTGGATTTATATTTACTTGTTGTACTTGTATGCATTGTTAAGTATTAGAGATATTAGATCAGGGGAGGGCAGCCTTTATACACAGAGGACCACATGAATATCAGTGCTATCCCTGGTGGGCTGCAACATTATATAATATTGGAACCAGAAGTAAAGCGCTCCATAGGCCTTCTATGATAAATAAATAAGTAAATGTTGGAAACAAACTACTAGAGTGGCTATTCTGAAAATATTTGCAAAATACAGTGTTTAAAATTGCCAACACTCTGGTTAATGACGTTTTCTGTGCATACTTCCCATGGTCTCACGGGCCACATAAAATTCGATCGCAGGTCACATTTGGTCCACGGGCTGCAGCTTGCCCACCCCTAAAGTAGACCAATGATTAGAACAATTTGTAAGCTACAATTGAGATGAATTGTCTGAAGATCCCAGCTCTAAGAAAATCCTCACATATTTATAATAGTATATTTACATTTGACGTTAGTAAACAGGGCTCTAAGCATCAGAGAAATCATAATTCAATAAATCCAAAACAGCAGCTACGCACTGGCACCAAATAGTGTAAACAATACAAAAATAACAAAACATGACCAGAGCTGAAACAATTGACCCACTTGTGCTGGCCCAATACTACAACTATTTTTATAATGGGAGAAATGAGACCTCATAGACCTATCAAAAGGCCTTGCCCGTATTGGCTCAATAACGGAACACTTTTCTTTCATTCATCTCAAAAAACTCCCTTTTTTTAAAAATGTACTGCCCAACTTCATGCACAAACATTCAATGGCATTCTTTAAATAATAATGAATAGCGAATAAACACATTCAGGTGATTTACAACACCATATAATCAGCACTTATCTCTTCTATGCCCAACGGAGCTACCATTTCACTTTGGTAAGCTTCTTCAGTGGCTTTATGCTGTCACCAGTTCACCACTCAAATTTCTGAAAAATATAATTATAAATATTAGTTCAATACAAGCAGTCTTAAGTTTTGAGACTTACTTCAGTTCAGGTACTCTTACTTCTCATCACTCATTCTTGACATCAGATGCCTTCATAAGTGTTTAAATATACTGAAGATGACATCATTTCTGCATAAGAAACTGCAAACCATAACACCATCCTGGTAGCATCATTAAATATCAATAAAAAGCATTCCAATCAATTGCTGGGCGCTATCTGTGATGCTCAACTTTCCTATGTCCCTCATATTTTTTCTACTGTGAAGTCCTGCTTTTTCTCCCTTCGTAAGATCTGTGCTATATTAGGCTTTCTGGATGATAACTCCTGTGCTATGCTTCTTTCCTCTCTATTCCTCTCTTGATTATTGTAATGTTGTTCTGGTTGGTCTTCCTAAAGTTTCTCTATCTCGGTTCCAAACTGTTCAAAACACTGCATTTCGTCTTCTTGGCTACACCCACCACTTTGACCATGTTCCTCCTCTTCTTGCATGCCATCAATGGCTCCCTATCTTCTTTAGGGTATCTTCTTTAGAGATCAATTTAAGCTACTTCTGTTGGCCTTTAAACCCTTCATTCTTGCATTCCTTCGTATCTCAACTCTCTGATTTCCCCTTACATTACTTCCCGTGTCCTTCATTCCTCTTCTGCTTCCCGTCTTTCTGTTCCCCCTGTTCACCAGTGGCGTAGCCCAGGCCCAGGCCCGCCCACTTTGGGCTTAGGTCCACCCAGTAGCAGCACACCAATGATGTGGCTGGCAGGGATCCCTAAGCCCCACCAGCCAAAAACTCCCAACTATCCCTCCTGCATACCTTGTAAATAGCAGATCTTCGCCTGCAGCGAGCAGCAACTGATACATACTGCTCACACTGGCCCCACTGCCTTCCTTCTGATGTATTCCCACCTATGCGGAAACAGGAAGTTGCATCAGAGGGAAGGCTGTGGGGCCAACATGAGCAGTGTGTATTAGTTGCTGCTCGCTGCTGGTGA
This sequence comes from Microcaecilia unicolor, assembly GCF_901765095.1. Classification (NCBI taxonomy): domain Eukaryota; kingdom Metazoa; phylum Chordata; class Amphibia; order Gymnophiona; family Siphonopidae; genus Microcaecilia; species Microcaecilia unicolor. The sequence continues at coordinate 114,030,692 of NC_044039.1, read as the reverse complement.
AAGTCTGCTATTTAAAAGGTTAGGGGGAGGTCTGAGAGACCATATGGTATAAAAGCGAGAGAGGGAAAGACCAAAGCACTTGTGGGATAGGGCAGAGTTCTTCTGCCCACCCATCTTGAGCCCAGGCCCACCCAAAATTGGGTGTCTGGCTACGCCCCTGCTGTTCACTTTTCATGTTTGGAATCTATCAGACACTCTGGGTTTTTAAAATTTGGATCCCTCCTTCTGGAATGCCCTTCCTCTCTCTCTTCGCTCCGAACAGTCCCCCTTTTGTTTTAAGACCTTTTTAAAAGCAAATTTATTTCAGGTAGCCTTTCCCTTCATCAGAGCAGAGGGTACTTGATTCTGGAATACTAAATAAATACTACAGCCTAAATTGTTAGTGTTGGGTCGGTATTGGCAGAGAAAAAGCCCTCAGAAACCGCTGGCAAAAAGTGTCTGCAGTTTAGTGCAAGGTTATATATGATTCAATTCATAACTCATGCAGCGTTTCTATCATTGGGCAAAAAACTCTGTCACCACAGGGCTATATATTTACAAGCCTCAACTGAAATTACTTGATTCTGGAATAGCAATATTTAAATTTTAAACTTTTAATGTTAATGTTAGTGCAACAAACCTAAAAATTTTCTTTTTTTACTTTTTTCTTTTCTTTTTTCCCTTCACTTTCCTTTATGATTTCGTAGTTCTTTTCTTGTATCCTTAAAATTTTGCAATTGTTCACTGCTCTGATGTGTTTGGAAGGGTGATACATCACATTTCATTAAACTAAACTAATTCAAGCCCTGCGGCTCAAGCATTCGTAACCTGACCCCCCCCCCCCCCCCCCCCCATTTAACCATTTGACAAACTGACTCAATCTGTCTAAGGATCCTGACCATAGCAAAAATACAACATCAATGTATCTCCACCAATGACGAATCTTGTCCTGAAAAGGAGACCAATATGCCCAATTTCTTTCAAAAGATGGTATGTATAAATTTGCAATGGATGAGGCAAAAGTTGCTCCCATCGCTACACCACTTGTATGCAAGTGAAATATCCCATTAAACAAAAATACATTTTCTTTCATGGCTATCCTGGTAAGATGTAACAAAAAAATTGGTGGGGATCATGTGTGGTCTAATTCTTTGATCTGATACATTTCCAAAGATGGATAAGTCTGCATCCTGTGATATCTATGTGTACAGTGATGGTACATCTAAAGTTACCCTAAAAAATGGACCTTTTCAACATCTACTTCTGACAGCTCCCAACGAAAATGATTAGTGTCTCTAATATAGGATAAACAGTCCTGTATTTGAGGTAACAGAAAGGAGTCTACAAACATCGGTAAAGGTTCAAGAAGTTATTCCTTAGAAGACAGAATGAGTCTACTGGGAGGTTTCATGATATTTTTGTTCACTTTTGGCAAAACATACATCACCGGTGTGACAGGATGAGCTTATGTGCCATTCTTGCCTAGGTGCCCTGTTATACACTTATCTTCTAAAGGATTAATTTCATCATAATGCATACATGCCATTTTCATATCTATTTCCTATATCCATACTAGTGGCTAATATATTGTTATTAATTATAATCTACCAATTTAGAAAATCACATATACTTTGTTTAATTATTCAATTTGCATTTTACTAACATTCTAACATAGTCATATAAAAAACACAAAAGACAAAAAAAAAAATCTAACTCAAATGATGTCCAACATGTCTCTCTTTTCATTTAGATTCCGTGTAGGAGTATTAATCACAACGGCAATAGATAATTGTATTCCAAACTTATCTGTATCCAATAGTGAAGTATTCAGCAGTTCTATTCTTCCCCTTAAGTGTAATAGTGTAATAGCCCTCAAATGCCTTTGATAACAAAAGTTCAATGACAAAGGTTCTAGAGTCCCATTTATCTATTGTTATTGTGATTGACTATACACCATCACCATATTTCCTCAATTCTCGTTTGTTGAAATGAGCATTCAAAGCAAGTTAGAACTTTTCCAACTCTTCCATTAAAGTTCATTTGTTCTTATATCTTATCTGTTCTTCCATTTATCTTCCAGTTGTACTTCTCGAGTCACCTCTCCTTCTCTTTTGGTAGAAAGTCAGGAGAGAGGAGATATACAGACATTTAAATACCTCCATGGCATAAATGCACAGAAGGCGAGACTCTTTCAAATGAAAGGAAGCTCTAGAATGAGGAGGCATAGGATGAAAGTAAAAAGGGAAAGACTCAGGAGTAATCTAAGGAAATACTTCTTTCCAGGAAGGGAAGTAGATGAGTGGACCCACCTCCCAGTGGAGGTGGTGGAGACAAAAGACAGAGAGAAAACTAACAACTTATAGCAGCAGCTTCAGAGAGCATTTTCCATCTCACAGATAGGCTGCAGAGAATACCTTCTCCTGCTTTAGACTTAGCCTGGCCTCAGAATGACATCCTATAGTATATCTCCTATCACCTTCTCCCACTACTCCAACCAGAGTTACACCTAATCACACTGACCACCCTTCAACATCTTCTGTCCTTCTGTGACTGTTCTCTTGTGCTTGACTGCTTAAATATTTTAAATTTAAATGCTTTACTTTTTGTCTATTAGATTGTAAGCTCTTTGAGCAGGGACTGTCTTTCTTCTGTGTTTGTACAGCGCTGCATACACTTTGTAGCGCTCTAGAAATGTTAAATAGTAGTAGTAGTAGTAGTATCTGAATTCAAGAAAGCATGAGACAAGAACATAGGATTTCTAAGGGAGAGGAAGGGATAGAAGATGATATGGATGGGCAGACTGGATAGGTCATACAGTCTTTATCTGACATCATTTTTTTCTGTTTCTATGACACCTGGGCACACAGGTGTCATTATAGAATATGACTCTATCTTACATTATCAGGGTGCTTAACTGTATACTTTCTACTATCGAATTTTTCCACAGTGTATTCATGAAAAAATGTCAATTTCTACATCCATCACTTTGCTGTGGACTAGCTGGAGTGTGGGTGAGCCAGCAGTCAGGCAGCGCCATAGATGCCCTTGGGTTGTGACATCACAGGAGTGGGCTTTGAGAGGTTCAAAGCAGTCGCTCTACTGCAGAACACTAGATCTATCACTTTGCTGCAATCTTGGTGAATTTTGGGAGTGTAAGCAGTCAGACAGCGCTGTAGACGCACATCAGCCGGCCTTGAAAGCTTCAAAGCAGTCACTCTAGCATGGAATGCAGCTGCAATCACATAGCCATAGGCACATAACCAAAGGGATATGCCAGGCTTCTTTGGAGCCCCTTTAGAGCACCTCTGGCATGAGAAGCCAGAGATTATACTCATCCATTCAGATGAGTAGGAGAATACTGAATACTGGAGGAAATTAGGTGACTGTGCCTACCCTGAGAAGCTCAATGGACCAGCATATGAGACCAGTAACTAGGACAATAACCTTTGAAACTGTGAGCACTTTTATGAGTTTCTCTATCCTCCACTGAATAAACTACACCCCCCCTAAAAAAAATGTCCTTGTAACTTTTCTTTTTAGGAAGTTTCCCCTTCCGATGCAGGAACTGAAATAACTCCTCCAACATCTAATGATATAGTGAGTGATGAATTGGGGGCTGATGGGCGAACTAGTAGCCAGGTGTTGGCTCCACTTCCAGTACCAATTCAGATGGATCCTAATGTTTTTTGTAATCTGATACAAAAGCTGTTTCATACAAGAGACAGATTAATTTACAAGATATCTGGCAGATTGTGTCTCATACTGAACAAGCAATACAAGGGACTTTAACTCAATTATGTAAATTTTCTCAAGTTAGGACAGTTAAACTCTCTGAATATGAAGAGAGATTGACTAATTGGATATCCAGGTACAGAAGACAGATTCATTGGTTGTTAATTTACAATCTGTGGTTGCTTCTCATGTAAAAGATAGCTTAATGAGTCATGCTAATTTAGAAGCTTTAGAAAACCTTGCACATGCTAAAAAATTTAAGGTTACAGAACTTTACTGTTACTCAGTACTTGTGTCCCTTGGAACTTTCTAAAATGTACTTGAGGAAGACTTTACAGTACCCTCAAGTTGATAATGTAACTGGTTAAAGTCTTTTATGTTCCGAGAGGAACTAGAGTGGAGAAGGAGGAAGGTGCTTTAGATCAGATTTCTTCCTCCGTTTCTTTGAATATTTCTCAATTTTTTTGAGTCTTTACAAGATGTATTGCTAAGAATGCTGTTTTATTGATGCCATTTCAGTCTGAAGCAGAGGAAAAGAGTATTTTGAAACTGCATTTTTCTAAGAAGCATATTCCATTTTGTGGCTAGGTGATAAGTATTTTTCCTGATGTGACTAGACAGACTCAGCTGAAATCACAAGTTTTGGAAGAAGGGCCTTACTTCTTCTTAAGATTTTTTATGTAAATACCTGATCATATATGGAAATTTATTTATTTCAAAACATTTCTATTCCGCACTATCCCAAATTCTAGGCAGGTTACAAATTAACATACGTGGAGGCATATTTTCAAAGCACTTCGACTTACAAAGTTACATGGGGGGCCCTTTTACAAAACGACGGAAAGCCCATTGCAGGCTTACTGTGCACCAATATGGAGCTACTGCCTGCCCAACACGGACGCCGGCGGTAGTTCCAGCCCTAGCGCATAGCATTTCCCGTGCTTGGGAAAATAAGGTACTATTTTCTAGCGCAGCAGTTACCTGATGGTAATCAGAAAGCACCGTGTGTTACTTGGTTACCACTGGGTTAGTGCAGGAGCTCTTTCTGCCACCTCAGTGGGTGGCGGTAAGTGCTCCCCCTCACATGGCTACATGGTAAGAACATTCTTACCGCATGGCCATAGCTATTTTCAGCCTTTTTTACCTGCTGCAGTAAAATAGGCTGCAGCAAGTGGCAAAAATGTCCCCTGCCACTAGCGCAGGGCCCTCTTTACTGCAGCTTAGTAAAAGGAGTGTAAGTCTAAATGCTTCGTAAACGAGCGCCATAATTTATAAATCAAGGCTCACAAGCCACACTAATTAAAATCAAGTAAAATAAATTAAAATCAAACATATATATAATAGGACGGATTCAGTAAACGGTGCCACATTTAGGCTCAGGAAAGATCTGTGCGAAACTTGTATTCTATGAAGGACAGTCCATGCCAAGCTCAATTTATAGAATAGCTCTTAGTACCAATTCTTGTGCCCAGCTTTGGGCATGAGTTATGCGTGTTGAATCCTAGTATAAATCCTGGCATGTAAGTTGAGCATCAGGGAAAGCTCTCCACAGAGTGGATGAACACAAAATCCCATGAGGTAAAGATACAGAGAAACAAAGTGGGAAGTGCACCAACTTCAGGGTACTGAGACTCTGGTGGTATATAAAGAAGTGAACTTTATTGTAGACTCGACACAGTACTATGTTTCGGCCACAGGCCTGCCTCAGGAGTCTTGAATGATGCAAAAAATGTTAAATTGCTGATCTTGAGTGATGCACACAATTGTGTTCAAAACTGTTTAATCTCATCAAAGACTTGCACTATCATCGGACTGTGATATAGCAAGTCGAAACTGCCTCTACATCCAAAATAGAACACACAACCCCAGAATTCTATAACACTGTGCCTAATGTTTTGGAACACCCCTGATGAAGCCATGCCCCCTTTTGGGTTATGTGCAAGACACTGTGGACATGCAGCGTTATAGAATAGCCTGTAGGCAGATGGGTATATAAGTCCGAATTAGTGCCAATTAATACCAATAGTTGGCATTAATTGGCTCATTAACAAATTAAATTGCACATGCATCTGCCCTGCGCTCCCAAATTTGGGCAACCTATATAGAATCCAATGGCATGTGAGTAATCCCCTATCAATTAGGGATTACTAAGAGATAGAATCCCTGGTTGAGTGACTGGGAGGTCCCTGGGTGGGAGGGTGCCCAGCCCATGGGAGTGTTTAGGGAATAAAATGCGGAAAGATAGTGCCTATGTTCTGTAGAGTGACAGATTGGGAAGAGGAAATAAAAGAGGAGAATTTGAGCAGGAAGATGTCCTTGGTTTTGCCTCTGAATAAGGGTACCTAGTGATGTCTGGCTGCCTGCAAGCCCCTGTCAAGTGACCGGGGAGGAGAAATGGGATCCTGGAATGCCATCCTCAAGTGGGGAGAAATTAAGGAGCAGTTATGACCATTCTCACAATAACTGGAGAAGGAATAAGAACTCTGTAGGATTGGGGAGTCCTATCCAGGAGCGGGACTTAGAGCAGAAAAACATCTGCTCAAGGCCAGGGTGTGACCCAGCGAGATGCACTCACGGAAGGAGAAAAGCCCTAAAGGGGTCTGTGCCTGATGGAAGAGGATAGATTGAAATGACATCTCGCTACCAGGATAGGCATGGACAGGAGTTTTTGTCTATATGTAAATAGCCCCAATTTGAGAATTCTCTGTACATATAGCTGTGAGAAAGGGCTGAGTTCCATGGGGTCCCCCAGACATCAATAGTCTTGGCACTAAAATTGTTTGAAAGTTGAAATGTTTGGATTGTATTGAACCCTGCCTGATAAAGCATCTCCCAAATCCCTGGATCATTATTCTGGACCATTGACCCACTCCCAGCTTGACTGAATAAGCGTGGCCTGAATGAGCAGTGACTGTTTTATGTACCTGGGACCAGAGTTAGAACCGGGTGAGACCCAGGTTACATATGTCTTCTGGGACCCCACTCATTTGTAAAAACTTTCTTCTTGATAAACCTGTATTGCAGAACACTGGGGCCATTATACTAAGCTGTGTTAGGTGCTAACATGCAGCAAAAATGGCCTAGGACAAGCTAAAGTGTACTGCGTTAGTTTTGCCATCTGCATGCTATTGTTTTGTTCTTTTTTGGACGGTAGGTGTCAGGGGTGGAGAATGAGTATTGATTTACTAATCAGCTAGCGCACTGACACCGTGCTAACTGGTTAGCACATCCATAATGTGGTAACCCACAGCACCTCCTAAATAGGAAATGATAAGTGCTCTTGCAGTAATTTGTTTTTAATGGTCATATACTAATGCTAACAGTAGCGCATGGACAGAAAAAGATATAATAGAGAACTGCCTCTTATGGTCATGTTAAAAATATGCTTCACGCATTAAAAAGACCCACGTAAGAGCAAACTAAGCCCATTTACTAGCTTAGTAAAAGGGTCCTACTGTGGCTTAGAAGGATATTTCATTATAGGTGGGTGTTTTAGGGATTTAGGGAGTTAGAGAATATAATTGGATTAATGGTCTGCCTGATTTGACCTTTATTTACTTTGAACATGCAAGCAATTAGCAATAAATTTTGGATCTTGCAATGTGGCCTAAGTCAATGTTTTGTTTTTGTTATTGATGGGTTGTTGGGGTTTTTTTTTTTGTTAATCTTGTACTATTTCATGTTGCGTTCTATGTACAGTGGTGGAAATAAGTATTTGATCCCTTGCTGATTTTGTAAGTTTGCCCACTGACAAAGACATGAGCAGCCCATAATTGAAGGGTAGGTTATTGGTAACAGTGAGAGATAGCACATCACAAATTAAATCCGGAAAATCACATTGTGGAAAGTATATGAATTTATTTGCATTCTGCAGAGGGAAATAAGTATTTAATCCCTCTGGCAAACAAGACCTAATACTTGGTGGCAAAACCCTTGTTGGCAAGCACAGCGGTCAGACGTCTTCTGTAGTTGATGATGAGGTTTGCACACATGTCAGGAGGAATTTTGGTCCACTCCTCTTTGCAGATCATCTCTAAATCATTAAGAGTTCTGGGCTGTCGCTTGGCAACTCGCAGCTTCAGCTCCCTCCATAAGTTTTCAATGGGATTAAGGTCTGGTGACTGGCTAGGCCACTCCATGACCCTAATGTGCTTCTTCCTGAGCCACTCCTTTGTTGCCTTGGCTGTATGTTTTGGGTCATTGTCGTGCTGGAAGACCCAGCCACGACACATTTTTAAGGCCCTGGCGGAGGGAAGGAGGTTGTCACTCAGAATTGTACGGTACATGGCCCCATCCATTCTCCCATTGATGCGGTGAAGTAGTCCTGTGCCCTTAGCAGAGAAACACCCCCAAAACATAACATTTCCACCTCCATGCTTGACAGTGGGGACGGTGTTCTTTGGGTCATAGGCAGCATTTCTCTTCCTCCAAACACGGCGAGTTGAGTTCATGCCAAAGAGCTCAATTTTTGTCTCATCTGACCACAGCACCTTCTCCCAATCACTCTCGGCATCATCCAGGTGTTCACTGGCAAACTTCAGACGGGCCGTCACATGTGCCTTCCGGAGCAGGGGGACCTTGCGGGCACTGCAGGATTGCAATCCGTTATGTCGTAATGTGTTACCAATGGTTTCGTGGTGACAGTGGTCCCAGCTGCCTTGAGATCATTGACAAGTTCCCCCCTTGTAGTTGTAGGCTGATTTCTAACCTTCCTCATGATCAAGGATACCCCACGAGGTGAGATTTTGCGTGGAGCCCCAGATCTTTGTCGATTGACAGTCATTTTGTACTTCTTCCATTTTCTTACTATGGCACCAACAGTTGTCTCCTTCTCGCCCAGTGTCTTACTGATGGTTTTGTAGCCCATTCCAGCCTTGTGCAGGTGTATGATCTTGTCCCTGACATCCTTAGACAGCTCCTTGCTCTTGGCCATTTTGTAGAGGTTAGAGTCTGACTGATTCACTGAGTCTGTGGACAGGTGTCTCTCATACAGGTGACCATTGCCGACAGCTGTCTGTCATGCAGGTAATGAGTTGATTTGGAGCATCTACCTGGTCTGTAGGGGCCAGATCTCTTACTGGTTGGTGGGGGATCAAATACTTATTTCCCTCTGCAGATGCAAATAAATTCATATACTTTCCACAATGTGATTTTACGGATTTAATTTGTGATGTGCTATCTCTCACTGTTACCAATAACCTACCCTTCAATTATGGGCTGCTCATGTCTTTGTCAGTGGGCAAACTTACAAAATCAGCAAGGGATCAAATACTTATTTCCACCACTGTATAATATAATGAAAATTGCAAAAATAAATTTTTTAAAATGTCCATTTCTGAATTAAATGGCCAATGTGTTCCAGAGCTCAGCCTGCCTCAGGGGACTTGATTTAAACACAGGTAATACAAAGACAAGTGCGAGCCAAATAAAATTGTTATAGAAGAAAGTTGGGCACGAAAACCTGCAGATGAAGAGAAAAAGAGAGACCATCAGGGTAAAAATAAGTGCAAAACATATATACTAGTGCCAGAGAAATTAAAGATTAAAACCTTACCCAAAACAGGGGTGAACTGTCTCGAACACATCAATAAAGATGACAAGGACACCTTCCTTTCACAGGCTGTAAATAAGTAAATAAAACTAAGGGTCCGTTTTGCAATGCCATGGTAGAACTACCGCAGTGTTGTTGCATGCCAAATTGAGACTACCACTGGGCTACATCAAACTCCATTTCCGGAACAACATAATTTTTTTTTGTAGCACCGGGGTTTACTCAGCGGTAATCGGGCAACGCCATGCACTGCCTACCTCCAGGTTAGTATGGGTGCCCTTACCATCATCTAAATAGGTGGCAGTAAGGGCTCCCCTCAGAAATGGCCATGCGCTAATCCCTGTGATTAGCGCAGGGTCATTTCTCTTCTTTTGGCAGAAAGCAACCTTCTACCCACTGCAGTAAAAGGGGCCTCCACACAAAGCAAATCCACGTTCTGACGCCACTGCAGGCCCCCTTTTACCGTAGCTTAGTAAAAGGGGCCCTAAAAGAGGCTAAAACAAATAATCATGATAATTAACAATAAATGTACCTCATCTGTAAACAAATATCTCTCCCATGAGCTCCAGCTATCAGTTAATCACAGTACAAGCTAAAAAAGAGTAAAAGTATTAAAAACATGTCTCAAAGACAAGTACTTACAGTATCTTGGCAAACTGGGCAAACGTAAAGGCAAAATAACTCATAAGAGCCCAGACATGAAAGGGGAAAAAAGGGGGTAAAATAACCTCACAAAATGCCACCATGTTACTGCGGTTATATAAAAGTCAAGGCCAAGTCTAAGCCAATACAGGGGACTTGGAAAAAATGGCTCAGCTACCGCCAAACTACTGCATTCCGCTCAATGCTATAAAAGTGGAACCAAAAAAGTTCAACCTTTTTGAAAGAACCCTTCAGAAAGGGATCGGCTGATAAAGGGGATCAAAAATATCAAAAATCCTGTAAAATTACTTTTCCTGTGGCATCAAACAGTACCATCCATAGACAATATTCTTCCTTAAGCAACAGTGCTACTTTTCAAGTGATGGAGAATGACTGACAGCTGGATTGGGATACACTTTAAAACCTCAGAAAGAAATTGAACAAAAAGAAAAGAAAACCCCAAAACCCTTTCACAAAAGGGGAGATAATATGCAGACCAAACAAGTACCCATCCTGGCAAAATGACCAAAATTAAAGGCAAAATAACTCATAAAAACCAAAGCACAAAGGCAAAAACATTAAAACAATACCCTACATTATCAGTATGTTACTGCAACATTGTAAAAGCCAGGTAAGACAAAGCCTGTGCAACACAGGGGACTTGTATAAAATGGATTAGCTACTGCAAAACTACTGAATCCAACCCAGTGCTGTAAAAGTGAAACCCAAAAGGATTTAAGGGGGAAAAAAAGGGGAAAAAAAAACTTTCAAAGAGGGATCTACTAACAAAGGGATCAAAAACAAAAAACAATTCTATGGCGTCAAGCAACAATACATGGCAGCAGTTTCTAAATATTCCTGTATGAGCAACAGTGCTGCTCTTTAAAGGCTGAAATTTCCCATGGTGAAGAGTGATTGACAGGTACGCTGGGGTATACTTAAAAAACTTCAAAAGGAACTCAATAAATAGCTCAAACTTCCATTTCCTCATAACTAGAACCCATAGAAAGAGACATTTTGTTTGCAGACAAGGTACGTTTATTAATTATCTTTGAGTTTTCATTTTAAAAAATGATTTTGCCTCTTTTGACTATTTATTGTCATCCTTGAAAGGGAAGTGTCCTTAATGTCTCAAACTTCACTTACATTGGCACTCACCTGTGGAATGCATTACCCAAATCAGTAAAATCTACCCAGAACTACCTAAACTTTAGGAAATCATTGAAATCAGTATTGTTTAAGAAGGCCTATTCCCCAGGTTCAACATAATTAGAATTAATCCCTTACTATTATATGTTCCAATGGACACTAATTACACGTTACTATTTTCTTTATTTATTATTGATTAATTATTAATTCTATCTTATTCTCAATACCAATTGCTGTTCAATTGTTATTTCTATCTTGCTCTTAATTGCAAAATTGTACTTCTTTGCATTGTAACTTTATTACAATATTATTATAAGCCACTTTGAGCCCGCAATCAGTGGGAAAATGTGGGATACAAATGTGATAAATAAATAAATGTCTACACTGATATGCTCGAGACAAGATATCTCTGTTCTGAGTAAGGAGTTTTAGGGCTACTGCGCGGGTAGTGCACAGCAAAACAGCACTACCGCCAGGAAGGCCCGGGCACCCTACAGTAGTTTTGCTTTTGTCGCATGCCATTTCCCATACTAGAAAAGAATTTTTATTTTCTAGTGCAGGGGGTGAAGGAGTAGGCGTGCCCGGCAGTAATTGCAGTGGCTGCACACTGCCTGATTACCACAGGAGTAGAGTGTGAGCCCTTAACACCTTCTAAAGACTCGGATTATTCAAAAAGACATTTGCTTTGCTTGTTTGCTGGTGGGACTTCTAGAGTGGGCCAATTGGTTGATGACGAAGTTTGATGTAATTCCTTTGGTCTTCTCAAAGTGAAAATGTGCTGGAGGCCAAGGACAGGCATACCTATTTACAAGTGCGACACTAGAGGTGTCCATGTTAAATGAAGATGCTGCAGCTGTCTTTTTAGAGACATTGTTGCTCTGTAGAACAAGAGCAAGTTTATCTTTTTACCAGAAAGTTCTCATTACATTGAGTCCACCTTGAAATTATGATAGTTTTGCAGATGCCTGGAATAGAAAGTTAACTGGACTGGGCTCTGTAACTGCATATTTTAATGAAAGATTTAAAGAAATTAACAAGTTCAGCTACATTGCAAGAACAACAGTTTACATTTTTATTACGACTTTACACATTGCCACATAGACGTTTTCGAGCATAGATTGCCATGCTGGATGTTTGCCCAAAGTGCTTGGTAGGCCCTGTGACACTAGAACACAGGTTTTGGTCCTGTGTACATATAAAACGTTTTTGGACTGAAGTTACAAATTGTATCAGTGCAATCCTCAGGAAACGTATTGTGCTTAAGGTGGGTATACAACTTTTTGATGAGCTGGATGCTTTGGGACGTCATAAGGGTGGATCAATGTTTTTGAAAAAAAGCTTTCCTGCTTGAGGGAAAATGTACTGTATATAATTAGAGATTAAAAGATGTACCTACTATGATGAAGTGAAAAAACAAGATTTATCATTTTCTTAAACTGGAAGTTTGGAAAACCTTCCAGGACATTTTGGCTCCTATTTGGAATAATTAGCCTCCTTGGACATTTACAGGCTTATTTTCAAAAGAGAAGGTCGTCCATCTTTCGACACAAATTGCAAGATGAGCGTCCTTCTCCCAGGGTCACCCAAATCGGCATAATTGAAAGCCAATTTTTGTGCGTCCTCAACTGCTTTCTGTCGCGGGGACGACCAAAGTTCCCGGGGGCGTGTTGGAAGTATAGCGAAGGCAGGACTGGAGCGTGCTTAACACATGGGCATCCTCGGTGAACAATAGAAAAAAGAAGGGCGTCCCTGATTAGCACTTGGCCGACTTTACCTGGTCCATTTTTCTTGCAACCAGCCTCAAAAAGGTGCCCAAACTGACCAGATGACCACCGGAGGGAATCGGGGATGACCTCCCCTTACTCCAACTGGTCACTAACCCCCTCCCACCCTCAAAAAAACCCTTTAAAAATATTTTTTGCCAGCCTCTATGCCAGCCTCAAATATCATACTCAGCTCCCTGACAGCAGTATGCAGGTCCCTGGAGCAGTTTTAGTGGGTGCAGTGCACTTCAGGCAGGTAGACCCAGGCCCCCCCCCCCCCATCTGTTACAGTTGTGATGGTAAATGTGAGCCCTTCAAAACCCACCACAAACCCACTGTACCCACATCTAGGTGCCTCCCTTCACCCCTTAGGGCTATGGTAGTGTTGTACAATTGTGGGGAGTGGGTTTTGGAGGGGGTTGGGGGCTCAGCACCCAAGGTAAGGGAGCTATGCACCTGGGAGCAATTTCTGAAGTCCACTGCAGTGCCCCCTATGGTGCCCGGTTGGTGTCCTGGCATGTCAGGAGGACCAGTGCAATACGAATGCTGGTTCCTCCCATGACCAAATGGTTTGGATTTGGTCATTTCTGAGATGGGCATCCTCGGTTTCCATTATCGCCGAAAACCGGGGATGACCATCTCTAAGGACGACCATTTCTAAGATTAACCTAAATGTGGAGATTTGGGCGTCCCTGACCGTATTATCAAAACAAAAGATGGAAGCTCATCTTGTTTCGATAATATGGTTTTTCCCGCCCCTTCACAGGGACGTCCTGCGAGGATGTCCTCAGGAAAACGTGGGCGCCCTGTTCGATTATGCCCCTCATAGTTTTCTATTGGTACCCAGTCAAAATGGCCCCGACAAAATAGTCCTGACAAAAAAAGCTCCAAACAAAAAAAGCTCCCGACATAATAGTCCCTGACATAACAGCCACTGTCAAAATGGTCTGCCCACAATATAGCCCTTGACAAATTAGCCCCCTGACAAAAGGGTCCGATCACGCTGCCCAGAAAATGGCACTGCATTTGTTTTCTAGGGGGCTCTTTTGTTAAGGGGGTTATTTTGTCTAGGGGCTTTTTTGTCAAGGGTTATTTTGTTGGAGGCTGATTTGTCAAGGGCTATTTTGTTACAAGGCTGTTTTGAAGGGGCTATTTTGTCAGGGTTATTATGTCGGGGTGCCTTTTCTATTAAATCGTTGACTTTGAGCAATACTTGGCTTATTGAATTTTGAGATAGGAAAGGGGAGGGGAAGTTTTTCTTTGTGATGGTTTGCTGGGTTGAGAATGACTGGTGTAGTATCTTTTCAAACAACTGGAACTTGTATTTTGAGGAGGGGTTTGGACTTGTGTGCTTACTTTTGGTCTTACAAATGTATGTAAAGTTTTACTTTAGAAAATAAGTCTGCACAAGATAACAATTGCAAACATGTGCAGATACTTTTCCTGGGATAATTTTCAAAGAGAAAAGAATGTACTTAAAAATCAGTACATATGTCTCTATTTTATAAAATAAAAATGAAAGTGCTAATCTCATTCCTGTTCTTCTTATTTTCCACCACCAGGAACATCTAAACATGTAGAAGACAATGTTAAAAATAAAGGGAATGATAATTCAGTCTGCGGTGGTAAGCAGCTAGCAAACCGCTTCTAGCCGTGGGCGAAAGTAACTAACCCTGGATATTCAATGCTCGGGAATGTGCAGCTCCTGGCACTGACTATCTGGGTAGAACCACTGATCTGCAAGTTAACAGGGCACTGGACAATATTCAGACCGGTGCCTTGGTAACTCACCACATAAAATTGGGATAGCTGTTTGCTATCCTAACCTTATGTGGTTACTTAGGGACCCTTTTGCTAAGCCGTGTAAGCGTCCATGCGCACCCAACACATGCCAAAATGAAGTTACCGCCCAACTACCACGTGGCTTTTGCGGTAATTTCATTTTTGGCATGCGTCCAATATGCGTGTCTGGAAAATAATTTTTATTTTCGGATACGTGCCAAGTGGCTTTTGACGTACGTAGGTGATTACCACACAGTTACCATGTGAGTCTTTACCGCTAGGTCAATGGCTGGCGGTAAGGTCTTGGACCCAAAACGGATGCGCGCCGATTTTGATTTTGCCGTATGTCCATTTTCAGCAAAAAAATGTTAAAAAGTCATTTTTTTTGCAGGCACACTGAAAAATAGATCTTTGTGTGCCCAAAACACGTGCCTACACTACTGCAGGCCATTTTTTTTAGCTCACCTTAGTAAAACGAACCCTTAGCCAGTTAGCGGACTGAATATTGCCGCTAACCAGCTAAGAAGACGTTCCACCCACACTCCACCCCTAGCTCGCCCCTAATCTAGCCAGCTAGGAGTTGGCTAGTTAGCAGGGATATTCGGCGGCACTAACCATCTACATGCTGCCAAATATCTCTGGATAGCCCCAGACATGCGATGTAAATGGCCAGGAGCCTCTTCTGGCTGTTTAAATCACTTTGAATATGTACCTCACAGTTTCTATTTCAAAGTAACAAAAAGGTACTTATTTTGTGCCTATTTTAGAAAGGCCATCCAAAAAAAATTGTTTAAGTAGAGGAGGAAAAATAAAGCACCATCAAAAATCAGATGTTTGACTAATGGACCATTTTGTTTTGGGTACCCTTTGTACAAAAAAGTTGATAACAAAAGGCAGAAAGATGCTTGGGTTCATAGGGAGAGGAAAGGCCAGCAGAGAAAAAGGAGGTGATAATGCTTCTTTAGAAGTCTCTGTTGAGACCCCATTTAGAGTACTGTGTTCAATTCTGGAGGTTGCACCTTCAAAAAGATATAAACAGGATGGAGTCAGTCCAGAGGGAGGCTAGTTAATGTTTAGTGGTCTTCGACATAAAGCGCATAGGGATAGCCTTAAAGATCTTATTATGTATATATTTTAGAAGAAAGGCGGGAGAGGGGACAGAGGCTGACTGAATTTCAATTTCGGTTTTGACTTCAGTGCTGAAAATGTCCCGAAATCTGGATTCAGCCATGCTTCAGTTTCTGGCAAAAATGCAAGTGCATTTTTGGCTGAAACCAAAACTCCCCGCCCTCATGACTACTCTGTGCTGCCTCTCCATCCCTTGTAGGCTGAAACTGTTACCCCACCCTTCCTTCCCTGCCAGAAAGCCCGTCTTC
Source organism: Microcaecilia unicolor (assembly GCF_901765095.1). NCBI lineage: Eukaryota > Metazoa > Chordata > Amphibia > Gymnophiona > Siphonopidae > Microcaecilia > Microcaecilia unicolor. The sequence goes on along the minus strand of NC_044039.1, from coordinate 114,014,718 downwards.
CTGGCAGATAATCGTTCTTCCCCCCCAAGGCTGCCTACCAACTCTGCCTCCCCCCACTCTGCAATATTGTTTATAAAGATATTGAAAAGAGGCTAATATTGCTCCAATCCCTTAACCGCCTTACCTAGCACTTTGAGTCAGACGGTAAGGTCTGTAGTTATCTGCTTCATTCTTGCCCCCAGCTCTGTGCAGTTGGAATATATCTATTCTCTTCCAGTCCCTCTGTCATTTCTTATTTCTGAAACAAAGTTGAACAGCTCATACAGAGTTAAAGGAAAGATATAGCCTTAAAAGGGTAAGTAGTTTGATACATATATGCAGGTATTTTCTCTGTCCGTGGTGTGCTCACAATCAATTTTTTTGTATCTGGGTCAATGGAGGGTTAAGTGACTTGCCTAGGTTCATAAAGAACTGCAGTGGGAATTGAACCCAGTTCCCCAGACTTGGCTATTCCTTCGCTCCACCTAAGTGGCAGCAAGGGAATAGGTGATGAAAGAAGAAGGAGGAGGATGGGAGAGGACAAGGACAAAGTTCAGTCTGGAAAGTGACAGCTCATGCATCTTGATCTGGTGATATCCACTTCCATTTAATTGTTCTGCATGTTAAAGTTTTTCTATCCTAGCAGTGTACACCTGATGCAGGCAATGCACCAAAACATGATCATGTCAGGTTTTCAGTGCTGGGTTATATGGTTTTCACCCCATTCCTGCTCAGCATGGCAACACCTTACAGGCTCAGTGTGTTGGTGGGGTGATGAAGAGAGAAAGGATGAAAGGCTTGGTGGGGGAGAAGGAAGAGAGAAAATAGGGTGAGAAGCTGTTTGGAGAAGATGCAAAAAGTACAGCCAAGCATTTCATAAGCAAAATAAATGAATAAAATTCACAACAAACTGATGGGAGGAGAAAGAGCAGGTTATTGTTCTCCTGTCAGAGGCTTTTCATGCACTGCTCTGAGCCACAAGGTTATCCACCACAGAGGTGGCTGCCTGCGACACATGTCTGAAGCACTCTTATAGCGAAGTGCATTGGGATTCTGTCTGGATAAAAAGTATTATGTAAATTATTCTAATAACACTTCTGTTTAAGAGTGCTTTTGTGTTTGATGTTTGACTGCTGCTGATATTTTTAACTTATTGGTTTTTACTTTGTCATGTTATTGCTCTGTACAATGTATTGTGATCCCCGTGGGGAATGAAAGGCGCTTAATAAATAAAAATGAATTGAACTGAATGGAATTAAAAGAATAAATTTTCTGTCCACAAACTGTAGCAAATGAAGAAACACCGGCGAAGCCCTGTTAAATGAATAAGTGGAAAGAGAAATATCCTGTTAAATGAATTGACTCCCAGTGCACCAAAGGGCAAGGCACAGTTGTATCCTGAACGGTTACAGAGAATAAATCTGAGAAATTCTGCAAACGTTCTCCTGAAAAGATGGCTTCAGAATCCTTTCAGATTTCTTGCTACAGGAAGAAAGCTGCTTTTTACAAAGATTATAAAGTGGTCTTTTTTTTTTTGGATAGCGTATGGCATTATTCCACAGAGTTCAACTTTCTTAAGATGTTTATGTAGATGCAGACATAAAATGCTGCTTGATTACTTCAGCTATCCCTCATAGACAGATCCGTAGCATATATTTTTATGAGGCACTTCAAGGATCCTTTTTTAGCCAAAATTAAGTATGGAAAGTATTAGCAGCTATCTAGTAGAATTATTTAGTAGGGATGTGCATTCATTTGAAACGATGTAGGAAACATTTAGGGTTTTTATTTGTGTCATAATTACTGCACACTCTTCCAAAATTACGTGCAGGAGCCCAGTGATCGTTCTGAAGTTGGCGCATGCGGTTTCCAGTGGTAGTTTACCACGGGGGGGGGGGGGTGTTCCTCACCTTGCACTACCCCAGCTGGAAAGGCTGTAAGCACGGATCTATTCAGGCGTCAAGCTTTCCCTTCATCAGTGCGCAGCTATGGAATGCACTTCCTAGAGACATCACCAGTCTGAGGGACTACCTGACTTTTCGCAAGGCACTAAAAACACATCTGTTTACCAAAACATTTTCTCCGGGAACAATGTCGGCCATTGCTTCTACCACCAGGCATACGTGGATCCTATTTAGTCCTAATCTTTTGTACTGTTATTTGTAACGTTTCCTTTCTTTCTTGCCCTTCTACTCTACTATTCTCATTTGTATCTGATATCTTCGGAGTTCTCTCTCTCTCTGTCTCTCTCTCTCTCTCTCCGGTTTATGTAAGCCACATTGAGCCTGCATGTCTGTGGGGATAATGTGGGGTACAAATACCTTAATAAAATATAAAATAAAATCAGCAGTGCAGCCACATTGTTGCACGCTGCCCAAATACCGTGAGGTTAGCACGTGAGCCCTTACCACCAAATAAACTGGAGGCGGTAAGAGCTCACGCAGTAAATGGCAAGGTGCTAACTGCGGACTTAGTGCCTGACCATTATTGCAAAATAAAAAGAAATTTGGCTTTTTGGCAGATGCGCTAAGAGGTGGCCTGAGCATGCGGGAAAATCACTCGCTAAAAGTAGCGCAGGCCACTTTTTAGCACGCCTTTGTAAAAGGGCCCCTGAATTAATTTAAGTAAAATCTGCTCAAGCAAGAGTGGCAAAAGCTTAGGAGTAGAAATTCAAAGGTATTAACTGGGCAGGAGAGGCACTTGCCCGATTAAACCCCACTGAGCTGACTGGGCACAGACATTCAGCACCACTTATCCAGGAAGTGTCGCTGAATATCTCCACTAAGCAGCCTTTCCCTAAATCAGTGTTTCCCCAAGTCCAGTCCTGGAGTACCCCCTTGCCAGTCAGGTTTTCAGGATATCCACAATGAATATGCATAAACTTAATTTGCATATGCTGCCTTCATTATATGCAAACCTCTTTCATGCATATTCATTGCCGATGTCCTGAAAACCTGACTGGCAAGGGATAGTCCAGGACTGGACTTGGGGAAACACTGCCCTAAATGGTTAGGGACGGTCCATGGTCAGAATCAGTGCAGAGCACAACTTAGCTGGTTACTGGCAATATTTGGTTCAAGCTTCTTTCCAACACATTTATAAATGATCTAGAGATGGGAATAACTAGTCAAGTAATTACGTTTGCCAGTGACAAAAAGAGGGGCAAATTCGAACGGGTCCGGCCATCTTTATGGGCAGCCATCTCTAAGGCCGGCCCCGTAAAATGGTATACCTGACCGTATTATCAAAACAAGATGGCTGGCCATCTTTAGTTTCGATAATATGGTCGGGGCCGGCCACATCTCAACATTTGGGCCGGTGTTAGAGATTGCTGCCATTGGTTTCCCGCCGACAATGGAAATGAATGGCGGCCATCTCCAACCCGGCCAAATCCAAGCCATTTGGTCATGGGAGGAGCCAGCATTTATAGTGCACTGGTCCCCCTCACATGCCAGGACACCAACCGGGCACCCTAGGGGGCACTGCAGTGGACTTCACAAATTGCTCCCAGGTGCATAGCTCCCTTACCTTGTGTGCTGAGCCCCACAAAAAACCCCAAACCCACTCCCCACAATTGTACAATACTACCTTATGGGTGAAGGGAGGCAACTACATGTGGGTACAGTGGGTTTCGGGTGGATTTTGGAGGGCTTACATTTATCACCACAAGTGTAACAGGTGGAGGGGGCCTGGGTCCGCCTGCCTGAAGTTCACTGCAGTACCCACTAAAAACTGCTCCAGGGACCTGCATAATGCTGTGATGGAGCTGGGTATGACATTTCAGTCTGGCATAGAGGCTGGCACAAAAATGTTTATAATTTTGTTTTTAGTGGGAGGGGGTTGGTGACCACTGGGGGAGTAAGGGGAGGTCATCCCCAATTCCCTCCGGTGGTCATCTGCTCAGTTGGGGCACTTTTTTGAGGCTTGGTCCTAAAAATAAATGGACCAAGTAAAGCCGGCCAACTGCTCATCAGAGCCGGCCTTCTTTTTTCCATTATCAGCCGAAGCCGGCCATCTGGTAACCACACCCCGTCCCGCCTTCGGTACACTGGCGGCATGCCCCTTTGAACTTTCACCGGCTCCACAACGGAAAGCAATTGAAGCCGGCCAAAATCGGCTTTCGATTATACCGATTTGGCCGGGTTTATGAGATGGCCTGCCATCTCCCGATTTGTGTCGGAAGATGGCTGGCCTTCTCGTTCAAAAATAAGCAGGAAAGTTATTTAAATTTGTTAAATTGTAAGAGGACCTTACGAGACTGGGCATCTAAATGGCAGATGACATTAAGGACGGGGGGGGGGGGTCTTTTATTAAGATGTGCTAATGATTTTAGCTCATACTAAAAATCAGCACTAAATGCTGAGATGCCCATAGGAATATAATCAGCATTTCAGCGTTTAGCACCAGCTGATTTTTAGTGCAAGCTAAAAACACTAGCACACCTTAGTAAAAGACACCCTTAATTTGAGCAAGTGCAAAGTGATGTACGCGGGAAAGAGGAACCTAAACTATAGCTGCATTATGCAAGGCGTCACAGTAGGAGTCACCACCCAGAAAAAGGGTCTAGGTGTCATCGTTGATGATACATTGAAACCCTCTGCTCAATGTGCAGAGATGGCTAAGAAAGCAAATAGAATGTTAGGAATTATTAGGAAAGGAATGGAAAACGAAAACAAGAATGTTAGAATGCATTTGTATCGCTCCATGGTGAGACCACGCCTCAAATACTGTGTGCAATTTCTGGTCACCGCATCTCAAAGAAGTAGGGCTTCATTTCTGAAGTAGGCTGTGAAAACTGTAAGGCTGTTTATGGTAATTCTGCATGCTGTTTTAAATTCTTTAATTTGTAATTTTTCAATTTATATTTCTTATCTTTTCATCAGGTTTTTATTCTTTCAATTTTTAGGGCTGCATTTTGATTAAAATTTGTAATTGTGATTAATTACATGATTAATCAAGCAATTAATGGTATGTTATTTATTTATTTTTGTTCTCACTGCAGCTCCTTGTGACTCTGGGCAAGAGAAGGTTAAGTGACTTGCCCAGAGTCACAAGGAGCTACAGTGGGAACAAAACTAAATTAAAAAAAATATACCTTTAATCACGCACTTAATCTCTATTAAAATTTTTACCGAAATGCAGCCCTACAAAAAAAGATATAGCAGAATTAGAAAAGGTACAGAGAAGGGTGAAGAAAATGGTAAAGAGGATAAAATGACTTCCCTATTGAGAAAGGCTAAAGCGGCTAGTGATCTTCAGCTTTGAGAAGAGACGACTGTGGGGAGAAATGATAGAAGTCAATAAAATACTGAGTGGAGTACAATGGGTAGACGTGAATCACTTGTTTGCTCCCCCCACCAAACCCCCACAAGTACTAGGGGGCACACAATGAAGCTACTAAGTAGTAAATTTAAAACAAGCTGGAGAAAATATTTCTTCACTCAAAGTGTAATTGAACTCTGGAATTCACTGCCAGGGAATGTGGTAAAAGCAGTCAGCTTAACCTGGTTTTAAAAAAAAGTTTGGATAATTTCCTAAAAGAAAAGTCCATAAGCCATTGTTACGATGGATTTGGGAAAATCCACTGCTTATTTCTTGGATAAGCAGCATAACATCTATTTTACTGTTTTGGAATCTCGCCAGGTACTTGTTACCTGGATTGGCCACTGTTGGAAACAGGATACTGGGCTTGATGGATCTCCAGTCTGTCCCAGTATGGCAACACTTATGTTCTTAATGTACCGAGTTAACTGACACCAGTCTGAATATCAGCCAGTGCATGGTGAACTTCCGCATCAGCACATTTACCTGGATATTCAATGCCAAGAGCCACGCATGCCTCAGCATGCAGTTAGTTCGACCCACGACTGTGAGCAGCTTACAAGCTGTTACTACCATGGGCTGTATATTACCCCTAAAGCATATATCTTACAATCAGAATTGAATAATGAGAGTTGTTTTGAACATAGAGCAGGTCTTTAGCTGGCTTCTTGAGTAACATTACAAGGACATCCATGGAAGAGCCACTGGCACACTCCTGTGGTAAGAATTCAGAAAACTATTTCACTTTTTTTTATCACCACCTGGCGAGTTCTCTATATGGAAGGAATGAATAGCCACCAGGACGTTGTATATATTAGAACATGAAAATCACCATACCAGGTCAGATCAAAGTTCCATCAGACCCAGTATCCTGTTGCAAACAGTGGCCAATCCAGGCCACAAGTACCTCCCCAAAATAGCAAGATTCCATGCTACCAACCCCAGGGATAACAATGGTTTTCCCCAGGTCTATCTCAGAGATTTTTAGGTAATAGCATGTTTCACCAATATTATGAGAACTTGATTGGTTATCTCTGAAATGGAGAGTTCAATTTAAGGTTTTGTGCTTGATTTCTAGGGCAATGCATGGGAATATTTTGATTCCTTTAGCTACAGTTTTACAGGTTTACTGTCCACCTCATCCTTCAAGGTCCATAGATAAAATGTTATTTGCAGAAATTTAGAAAGAAGGTGGAGGAAAAACAAGAACAATGATTTATACAAAATCTGGAGAAATGAGATTAGAGAGCATAAACGGTGGATATCACGACTTAAAAAGGAGTTTAATGATCAAGAAATTCATAGATCAGATAAAAGTAGTAAAACACATTGGATGGTGAAGTTACTTGAATTGTTACTATATGAGCAGTTACAAAGGTTTATTGAGACATATAACATTCTACACAAAACTCAACGCGGGTTTAGATCAAGACACAGTACCAAGACTTTACTCCTGGTGCTTACTTCTGAAATTAAACAATATTTTTTATTTTTATTTATTTATTATTACATTTGTACCCCGCGCTTTCCCACACATGGCAGGCTCAATGCGGCTTACATAGCAACAATATAAATAATTACAAAGTCGTAATAAGAATATACAGTTTGTGGTAAACGCAAAATTAATGGGATTAACAGAAAGTAAGTTAAACATAGGAGGAATTGAGTTCAGAAGGAAATAAGCATTAGGAGGTAGGCGTAGAAAGATGGAAAGGGATGGATATGGAGTAGCAAAAAGGATAATGGGGAACATGGTCAGAATATGACTATTGTCAATAAGAATCAGATTGGCAAGTTTTGGTTACGCTGGATCATTAGGGTAGGCTATCTTGAAGAGATGGGTATTCAGTGCTTTTCTGAAGGGCAGAAGGCCGTTAATGGAGCGGATAGATCTGGGTAGGACATTCCAAAGCTGGCTACCTAGAAATGAAAAATTGGATGCATAAAATGATCTGTACCTTATTCCTTTGCAGTTGGGGAGGTGTAGATTGTTGTAAGTACGGGAAGACATAAAACTGTTCCTGGTAGGGAGGTCTATAAGGTGGTTCATAAGGTCTATAAGGTAGTCTTCTTCATGTTATATTCACATCCTCATCAAATGTTTCCATCTTTATAAATAATGTGATGATATTGTAAGCCAAAACCAATTTGACAGAATTTTTTTTTTAATGCAGAAATACTTCAGTGGTGCAAAGAAATCCATTTGCATTTTGGTGGCAATTCTATAAGTTAAGTGCCATTCACACATTGAACATCAGCATCTGCCCACCCAAAAAACAAGTATTATAGAAAGGGCAACCAATTGCATGTATGGGCAACACGTCAAGAAAATTATATCTAAGCAAAGGACAGCAGGTTATCCTGCTCCAATCTGATATTTCTGCAGCTTTCGATGCTATACATCACACTGTATTGCTTCTTAAATTAAGTGAGCTGGGCATAGCAGATATGCAGGGGCATTTTCGATATGACGTCTAAGTCCAACTTTGGACATTTTGCAAAAAACATCTGAAATCTGAATAGCAAAGAAGGTAATTTTCAAAAAAGAAAAACGTCTATCTTTTGTTTTCGAAAATAGGTTTTGTGATTTGGACATGTTATTTTTTGGTCCATTTTCAAAAAAATACGTGCAAGTGCAAAATGCACAAAATCAAGCCATTGGGATGTAGGAGGAGCCAGCATTTTTAGTACACTGGTCCCCCTGACATCCCAGGAAAGCAGTAAGGCACCCTAGGGGGAACTACAGTGGACTTTATAAAATGCTCCCAGGTACACATCTCACCACTGCTCCCTTATCTTGTCTGCTGAGCCCCCCAAAAACCACTACCCACAACTGTACACCACTATCATAGCCCTTACAGATGAAGGGGGCACCTATATGTGGGTAGAGTGGGTTTCTGGTGAGTTTTTTTTTGGGGGGGGGCTCACAGTTTCCTCCACAAGTGTAACAGGTCAGGGGGAGGTAGAAGCCTGGGTCCACCTGTCTGCAGTGTACTGCACCCACCATTAGACTACTCTAGGGACCTGCATGCTGATCTATTGGACATGAGTATAACATCTGAGGCTGGCAAAGAGGCTGGCAAGTAATGTTTTTCATCAATTTTTGGGGGATGGGAGGAGATTAGTGACCACTGAGGGAATAAGGGGAGGCCATCCCCCATTCCCTCCAGTAGTCATCTGGTTATTTAGGGCACCTTTTTGTGCCTTATTTGTTATAAAAGCAGGTCTAGCTCAAAACATCATAGTTTTAGTCCTGGACATTTTTGTTTTCTTCCATTATGGCTGAAAAATGTCTAAGTCTCAGGTACGCCTAAGTCCCACCCTGAACATGCCCCTGATACGCCCCCTTGAGATTTGGACGCACTTCTGAATGACTTCAAAGAAAACATCTAAAAATAGGTTTTGAAAATATTGATTTTTTTTTTGTTACATTTGTACCCTGTGCTTTCCTACTCATGGCAGGCTCAATGCAGCAGGCAATGGAGGGTTACATGACTTGCCCAGAGTCACAAGGAGCTGCCTGTGTTGGGAATTGAACTCAGTTCCCCAGGACCAAAGTCCACCACCCTAACCACTAGGCCACTCCTCCACTTGTTTTTGTGAGAAAAATGTCCAAATGCTGCTTTATACCACTTTTTAGATGTTTTTCTGTTTTGAAAATGAGCCCAATAGTGTACTAAATTGTAGAAGTCTACCCAGCACTGGCCTTAATTCTTCACAGCCAGAGTTGCTGTCTAAGCACTTCTCAACACGTTAACACATGCAATCATCTAGATTTTGTTTTCTATACCATCCATTTTCTACTTCTGGATCCTCTGTGTTCATTCCATTCCTTTTTTTAAGTTCCATCACTGTTTTTGTATTGATGACCTCCCTCAAGAGTGCATTCCAGGCTTCGACCATTCTATGTGGAAAATAATTTCCTGATATCACCCCTAAGTCTACCAACCTGCAACCTCAATTCATGTCCTCTAATTTTATCAGTTTCGAATCTATGGGAAAGATTTGTTTCTATATTCATTCCTATATTCATTCCTTCCAAGTATGTAAATGTCTGAATCATTTCCCCTCTATTCCTCATTTCCCCTAGGGTATTTATTTATTTAATTATTTTTAAAAAATTTATACTGCACAATGCAAACGTTCTCAGCGAGTTAGAAGATATGCATACATATAATCAAAACACAATTCTTCACACCATCATAACATTAATGAGCTAAAATAAGATAACAAACAAACATAAAAAATCTTTTAAAACTTCATTCTCATCACTCAATCTGAGCTCTTCCACCTTTTCAGATCAGATTATCTTCAGCTCCATACGCTTGTATAAAGAAGTAGGTATTCAATTCTCTTTTGAACTGTTTGATCTCTTGTATTTTCTTAAGTCTCAATGGTAAGGTGTTCACAAAGTAGAACCTGCTACATAAAAAAATAGCTGCTCTATATTCATTTAATCTTACATGTTTAGGTCTTCCTGTCTCTTCTCATATGTCTTCTAGCACAAACCCCGTATCATTTTTGTCACATTTCTCAGAACCGCTTCAAGTCTTTTTACATCCTCAGCAAGATACAGCCTTCAAAACTGAACATAGTTCACCAACAACTTGTACAGGGGCATCAACACATCCTTTCTTCTGATACTTATGCCTCTCGCTATGCAGCCTTCCTTCTGTCTACGGCCACTGCCTTGTCATATTTATGAACTGCTTACTTCTCACTATTATCTACCTCATCCCTCAGAGTTAGAAAAGAGAGTCTAATGTCTCCAGTGGGGGGAGGGGGTGCATTTGAAGGGGCCACTCCATCTAAAATGGATTTATTTCTGCAATATTCCACTATCTCCCTGTTTTATTCAAATGTGTTTTTTAATTATCTCTTAAAATCATTCTTGCCTCCATTTCAAGAAGAGTTCTCCTGTGCCCCAGAAAATTGTTAATAACGGGCTTGCTTTGAGGAGATTATACTACTTAGGAAGCTGCAAACTAGCTTTGAACTGACATCACACAATGGCACAGTGTGTGTGGCTGGTAGCACTAGCGCAGAATTTTACTGCTTTCCACACAGGTGGCATTTATAGAGATGTTGAAAATTATAGACATAAATTACAATAAACCACTACTTCTAAACAAATTAGAGGGTTCATGTATAAAGGGGTCCTTTCACTAAGGTGCGCTGAAAAATGGCCTGCGATAGTGTAGACGCGTGTTTTGAGCATGCGCAGAATCATTTTTCAGCAGACCTGTAAAAAAATGCCTTTTTAAAAGTTTTGCCGAAAATGGACGTGCGGCAAAATGAAAATTGCCATGCGTCCAATTTGGGTCTGAGACTTTACTGCCAGCCATTGACCTAGCGGTACAGTCTCATATGGTAACCGGGCGGTAATGACCTAAGTGCACCAAATGCCATTTGGCAATATCGGATGCATAAAGAAGAGGTTAAAAGTAATTGTTTGAACATTTGATTGATTGGTGTTTTGACATGTTAGAACAAGAATTAGTATGAATACTGAAGAAGAAAGTGACTCACAAAGAATGTTTTAAAGTTGCATTTTAATACATCACGTTTTGTATTTTCAGTTTACTCCAACTCAGCTTGTATAGCGTTCCCCTGATGACACGAATGCGAAACATGCCGAGCATGTAGGGAACCAGGAAGAACCGCTGATGTATGGAAATCGGAGTTTAGTCCCGAGTTTACGGAGCAGTGTGGGACTGCAGTATTGATTTTAACTACACTGCGGATGGGGATCCCCACAGGACTATGATACATCTGAACACTTCAACAATACCTTAGAATAAGCTAAGTACAATTAACTAGTCATAACAACAATAATAACAATTGGTGATTTAGATTCAATACAACAAGGTAGGGAAGTGGTGTGCAATGATGTTTGAAACGGGGTTTCGCTAACGCACACATCCTGTGCGAGTCCTGTGGAGGAAACCCCCACCTACTGAGCACTATTAGCATATTTAAAAAAAGAATAAAAAGAGATAGAGATTGTGAACACATTGCACTGCATGGTAGAAGAAGATATAAGGGTTTCTTTATGTCTATTTAATTACTAAATCTGATAGAAACCGAAAGTGACTTTGCCCTGGAATAGTATAATTAATATCGGATGCATGCCAAAAATAAATTTACCACAAAAGCCAAGTTGTAGCTGGGTGGTAACTCCATTTTGGTGCATGTTGGGCACACGTAGATGCTTACACGGCTTAGTAAAAGGGCCCATAAAGTTGATATTTAGTGCGGTCGCTACTTTTAAGTCATCTTGATTACTGCAATGGAATCTATGCAGGGTGCACGGAACTGCCTCTCAAAAAATTACAAACTGTCCAAAATACAGCTGCAAGATTGATCTATGGTAAATTGAAGTTCGTCAGTTCCAGCCCATTACGTGAAAACTGTAGGATGTCAGACTCACAGAAACAGAAGCCTGCGCGGCAAGGGCAGGCTTCTACGTAGAATGTCGCTAGTGGAATAGCAACATTCCATGTAGAATCTCAAATAGTAGCAACATTCCATCTAGAATCTCCAAAAGTAGCAACATTCCATCTAGAATCTCATATAGGGAAAGGGAAATGGGACTTGATATATCGCCTTTCTGAGGTTTTTGCAACTACATTCAAAGTGGTTTACATATATACAGGTACTTATTTTGTATCTGGGGCAATGGAGGGTTAAGTGACTTGCCCACAGTCACAAGAAGCTGCAGTGGGAATTGAACCCAGACCCCCAGGATCAAGGTTTGCTGCACTAACCACTAGGCTACTCCTCCACTAAGAAGCCCTTTGTGTGGTTTGAAAGGTTACACAATGGTTCACTATTTGTTTCACTCCACTCATGATTTTTTTAAGCTTTATTTTTAACTGATTACATGGATACCATGTCACATCACACGAGAAGATAGCTTACATTGTAAATACAAGGTATCCTCATATGACCATATAACATTTTATAACTTATGAAAATTACTCACACCTCCCCCCACCTTCCCCCCCCCCCAACCCCTACCCTTACCCCTACCCCACCCTCCACCGTCTACCAAAATAACCAACATACAGTCCATAGGGTATCAACCATTCAAAATTCTACTTTGGGCCATCGGTGTTAAAGAGGGTATAATCGAACGGGGCGCCCAGGTTTTCCTGAGGGCGTTCTTGCAGGACGTCCCTATGAAGGGGCGGGGAAACCCGTATTATCGAAACAAGATGGGTGTTCAGCTTTCATTTCGATAATACAGTCGGGGACACCCAAAACTCAACATTTAGGTCAACCTTAGAAATGGTCGTCCTTAGAGATGGTCGTCCCCGGTTTCGGCGATAATGGAAACCGAGGACGCTCATCTCAGAAATGACCAAATCCAAGCATTTGTAGTGCACTGGTCCCCCTGACATGCCAGGACGCCAACCAGGCACCCTAGGGGGCACTGCAGTGGACTTCAGAAATTGCTCCCAGGTGCATAGCTCCCTTACCTTGTGTGCTAAGCCCACCCAAGAAAATCCAAAACCCACTCCCTACAACACTACCATAGCCCTAAGGGGTGAAGGGGGCACCTTCACCCATCACTTGACCCTACCTGTCCCTCCAACTACCGCCCCATTTCCCTCCTACCCTTCCTCTCCAAAATACTTGAGCATGCCGTTCACAGCCGCTGCCTTGATTTTCTCTCCTCTCATGCCATCCTCGATCCACTTCAATCCGGTTTTCGCCCTCTACACTCGACAGAAACAGCACTCTCTAAAGTCTGTAATGACCTGTTCCTTGCCAAATCCAGAGGCCACTACTCCATCCTCAACCTCCTCGATCTATCCGCCACTTTTGACACTGTCAATCATGATCTACTCCTTGCCACACTGTCCTCATTCGGGTTCCAGGGCTCTGTCCTCTCCTGGTTCTCCTCCTATCTCTCCCACCGCACCTTCAGAGTTCACTCCCATGGATCTTCCTCCACCCCCATCCCGCTATCTGTTGGTGTTCCCCAGGGATCTGTCCTTGGACCCTTTGTCTTCTCAAACTACACCGCTTCCCTGGGCTCCCTCATCTCATCTCATGGCTTCCAGTATCATCTCTATGCCGACGACACCCAGCGGTATCTCTCCACACCAGACATCACCGCGGAGACCCAGGCAAAGGTATCGGCCTGCTTAACCGACATTGCGACATGGATGTCCAACCGCCACCTGAAACTGAACATGTCCAAGACTGAGCTCATCATCTTTCCACCAAAACCCACTTCTCCTCTTCCTCCACTTTCTATCTCAGTGGATAACACCCTCATCCTCCCCGTCTCATCTGCCCGCAACCTCGGAGTCATCTTCGACTCCTCCCTCTCCTTCTCGGCACACATCCAGCAGATAGCCAAGACCTGTCGCTTCTTCCTCTTCAACATCAGCAAAATTCGCCGTTTCATCTCTGAACACACCACTCAAACTCTTGTCCACGCTCTCATTACCTCCCGACTTGACTACTGCAACTTACTCCTCACCGGACTCCCACATAGCCATCTAGCCCCCCTTCAATCTGTTCAGAACTCTGCTGCACGTCTTATATTCCGCCAGAACCGATATACTCATACCACCCCTCTTCTCAGGTCACTTCACTGGCTTCCAATCCGATATCGCATTCAGTTCAAGCTCCTCCTTCTTACCTACAAATGTACTCAATCTGCTGCCCCTCACTACCTCTCTACCCTCATCTCCCCTTATGTTCCCACCCAAAACCTCCGTTCACAGGACAAATCCCTCCTCTCAGTACCCCTCTCCACCACTGCAACTCCAGGCTCCGCCCATTCTGCCTCGCCTCACCCTATGCCTGGAACAACCTTCCTGAGCCCCTACGTCAAGCCCCCTCCCTGCCCATCTTCAAGTCTCTGCTTAAAGCCCACCTCTTCAATGCTGCCTTCGGCACCTAACTCTTACCTTCAGGATATCCGGACTGCCCCAAATTGACTGCCCCCATCGTATCGTCTACTCACTTGTCCTTTAGATTGTAAGCTCTTTGAGCAGGGCCTGTCCTTTTATGTTAAATTGTACAGCGCTGCGTAACCCTAGTAGCACTTTAGAAATGTTAAGTAGTAGTAGTAGTACAGTGGGTTTGTGGTGGGTTTTGAAGGGCTCACATTTACCACCACAAGTGTAACAGGTAGGGGGGAGATGGGCCTGGGTCCGCCTGCCTGAAATGCACTGCAGTACCCACTAAAACTGCTCCAGGGACCTGCTGTCAGGGAGCTGGGTATAACATTAGAGGCTGGCAAAAAATATTTGTAAAGGTTTTTTTAGGGTGGGAGTGGGTTAGTTACCGGGGGGGGGGGGGGAGTAGAAGGAGATCCTCCTCAATTTTGAGGCCTGGTCGCAAGAAAAACTGGACCAAGCAAAGTCCGCCAAGTGTTCATCAGGGATGCCCTTCTTTTTTCCATTATCGGCCGAGGACGCCCATGTGTTAAGCACGCCCCAGTCCCGCCTTTTCTACGCTTCCTACACGTCCCCAGGAACTTTGGTCATCCCTGCGATGGAACGCAGTTGGTGACACCCAAAATTGGCTTTTGATTATGCCAATTTGGACGACCCTGGGAGAAGGACGCCCATCTTCCGATTTGTGTCGAAAGATGGGCGTCCTTCTCTTTCGAAAATAAGCCTGATAGAGGCTCATTTTCAAAGCACTTAGCCTCCCAAAGTTCCATAGAAACCTATGGAACTTAGCCTCCCAAAGTGCTTTGAAAATATGCCTCCTTGTGTCCCAAAAAGGTGACCAACACTTACAGAAGTGGTCCCTCTTTCAAGAGGCCAAATCCGATATATCTTTGCATTCTAAGGCACTTAATGAGATCATGAGGGACCGCCAGTGCTGAATAGAAGGATGGTCTGACTGAAGTCAAACAGTAAGTATAGTTTTTCTTTCTCCACTATCACCACCCGTCTTAAAAAATCCCTAAGCCCTGCCCTAACCAGACCCTGAATATGGAAGAAATCAAACAACAAAGCAGGTGAAGGCCACCATGTGATCCTTCATACCCGGGACGCGAAAGTGCATAAAGTTCTATCATATTCCCGCTCAGTCATCTCTTTTCCAAGAGTCCTAGCCTGTTTCGCCTTTCTTCTTAAGAGAAGCGCTCCATCCTTTTTATCACTTTATAGTCCCTCTCAGAACCTTTTCTACCTCTGTTATATCTTTTTTTTTTTTTCAAATGGAATGACCAAAACTGCACACTGTCTTCAAGGTGTGGTCTCACCAGGGATCTAAATAGAGGCACAATGATTTTGTTTTCTATCCCTTTTTGGATAATCCCTAAATTCCATTTTATTTTTTGGCAGCTGCTGCACACTGGGCTGAAATTTCAGGGGCCCTTTACTAAGCTGCATAGGCATCTACGCAATCCCAACATGCGCCAAATTGGAGTTACCACCTGGATACCATGTGGCCCTTGCCGTAATTTCAATTTTGGCGCCCATCCACTATGTGCATCTGAAAAATATTTTTTATTTTCTGGCACGTGGCATTTGAAGCGAGTAGACCATTACCGCCCGGTTACCGCATGAGACCTTACCACTAGGTCAATGGTTTGCGGTAAGGTCTCAGACCCAAAATGGAAACGCAGCAATTTTCATTTTGCCGCACGTCCATTTTTGGCAAAAAAAAGGCATCTTTTGTAGGTGCGCTAAAAAATAATTCTGCACGTGCCCCAAACACGTCTATACTACTGCAGGGCATTTTTCAGCGCACCTTATTTATTTATTTAACACATTTATATCCCACATTTTCCCACTTAGTTGCAGGCTCAATGTGGCTTACACAATACCGTAGAGGTAGGCTCCGGTTCAGTAATACAAATACATAGTACAGTAGTAAGCATGTAAGAAACATCAGTATAAAACAACAAAGAGATAAAGAGGGGGTGGTGATAGAAGTCTAGTATGGTCCATATTTTGCTGCATCGCAGGAAGTAGGAAGTTAATTTGGGTCGGGGGGGGGGGGGGTAGGCCTTCTTAAACAAGTTGCTTTTCAGTAGTTTCCTGAAGTTAAGATGGTTATGGATAGATCTCACGGTTTGGGGCAAAGCGTTCCACAGCTATGTACTTATGTAAGAAAAGCTGAATGCATAAGTTGATTTGTAAGTCCATTGCAGTCTGGATAATGCAGATTTAAATAAGTTCGGGATAGGCTGGTACTGCTTCTGGGTGGTAGTTTTATGAGGTCCAACATGTATCCAGGAACTTAGTAAAATGACCCCTCAATGTATTATTGTCCAACATGGTTCTGAAATCTTTTTCTTGGGAGGTGATTCCTAACTCAGAATTCAGCACTTTGGGCTAGATTCTATATATGGTGCCTGAAAAATTTGTGTGGAATAAATTTCCACCTAAGCCTAATCTATAAGCAGCACCTAGATTTAGGTGTAGTATATAGAATATGCTTAGTTGATATCCCAGCGTCTGGAACTATGAACATCTATTTATACCAAGGGAAACAAGGCATAAATAATGGCGCATAGATTTAGACGCAGAGGGCCATATTCTATAACAGTACGCATAAATTTTGGAACACCCACAAAATGCCCATTTCCCTGCCCATAACCGTGCCACCTTTTGGCTCTGCGCACTAAAATTTACAGAATATGCTTAGCGAGTTATGTGTAATTCTAATTATCGTCAATTTAGTGCCAATTAGTGAATTATTTTACACACATACCTGGCCCTATTCTATTAGTGCATGCCCAATTGCATGCCTAACTTTGAGCACTATTTATAGAATTTTGGGGATAGTGTGCACTCTTTCTGAAAGAGGATGCACTATTTGCAAACAGTGTACACTATTAATGGTGAAAGGGAAAAAAACACAAAATGTCATGGGTTTTTTTTCCGCTCAGTCTCATTTGTGAATGACATACAATGACCTGGGATATGTCATTGACATCTACTATTTCTTTGAAAATGACACCCCATCCCTAGTTTCATGCAGTGTCAAAGATATTCGTTCACCACTGATAGGAAATGGAAACACTATAGGGTCCTTTTACTAAGGCGTACTGAACAATGGCTTGCAGTAGTGTAGGCACGGGTTTTGGGTGCGCGCCAATCCATTTTTTAGCGCACCTGTAAAAAGGGACCTTTTTATCGAAAATGGACAAGTGGCAAAATCAAAATTGCCACGCATCCATTTTGGGTCTGAGACCTTACCACCATCCATTGACCTAGCAGTAAAGACTGACGCGGTAACCGGGCGGTAATGACCTATGTGCGCCAAATGCCACTTGACGCGCATCTGTTATGCGCGCCCAAAAACAAAAAATATTTTTCTGACACGGGTATTGGACGCGTGCCAAAGATGAAATTACCACACGAGCCATGCAGTAGTCAGGTGGTAACTCCATTTTGGCACAAGTTGGGTGCTTAAATGCTTTGGCTTAGTAAAAGGGCCCTTAGAATTGTATACAATACCCTTCATACAAATAGATTTCAAACACATTTACAATATTATAAAATAATTTTGACCAAAACATATTAAATCACAGAGTCATGGTCATCAAATAAAAACCTTTTGGCTCCTACATGCTGCTTGCTGGCTGGCTGGCCACAAAACCACCATCATCTCTAGTCAATAGAAGCACAACAGGTGACCACCAGGGCAAGAGGAAAGAAGAGTATCTTACTCTGAGAGTAGAGGAAACAGAGTGGACATTAGTAAGTCAAGCCAATACCAGCTGACCATCATAGACAGAAGGTGAAGTGATGAATATAGATCTGCTATGGCTAAAGTGTGAAATGAAGCAGAGGTTTAAACAGGAGGTGGAAGGGCAGAAGGGATGTTGGTAAAAGATAAAATCATAATCAGGAGCAAATCCATGGAAAACTATAAAACAAGAAAGGTAATTTTGAGCTAGATTCTGACCATGCTAAGGAATAAAGGGTGTCAAGGGCACTGTGCCCACATCAGACCAGTTATTTACTAAGCTTGTTCACTAAAACCAGTTTTATAAATGGTGTGGTGCTTTACTATTTGACATGTGGGCGCCTTCAACCCAGGAGATTTGCTTAAAAGGATTTTGGCATAAACAAACGTGTCTTTAAAGATCAGCAGGCTGCCGATTTATCATGGCTACAGTGTTACTTTCCACTGGAAACTGTTTGAAATGGTTTTCAATGTATTCTTTTATCTTTTCTTTTTTTTTTTTTTTGCTACAAGGAGAGAGTCTATAATGGATGCATCTGCTACACTTTAAAGGACCTTTATGAAGAGCATTAAATGTAGATGTACATATTCAGTGAATGATATGAATAAAATGAGAGTATGCGTCTGTCAGTGTCAATGTCACTTAGGTCAACTACAGAAATACTATAAGTTCAAGCTGTCTGCTCATGTGAGGACACGGATGGATGGGAAGTTAGGGACGCAGGCTTATGTATCAATGGACAAGCTCTCACTGGGTACATTTACATGGTGCTAGAACAGGGACAAATACAGTCCTTCAGCTCCACATTTATCAAGAGAATGC